>NC_038244.2:42330883-42561130 GCF_000004515.6 Glycine max
CAACACAATTAAATTCTCGAGTGCTGAATATGCTTCCTTGTTTGGTTTATTTAATTAAATTTTATAAGTCTTTGTCTGGATTATTAGTTTAGATAAGAGTGATAATAGTTGTGTAAGAGTCAAAATTAATATATTTTTTTGTTATCTTCATTAAGTTCAACAAAAGGATATCAATATAATGAAAGAATGATTAAATTAATTTATACTTTGAAAATTAAAATATTTCATATGTTTTAATTTTTATATAAATTTGTAAGAATAATTTGTGAAAAAATTAATTTTACTTTTTATGTGAATGTGCATTTTTAATAAATTATTATTATAAAATTGAAATATATAAAAGGATAAAGTTAGTAAGTATCTGTACAAAATGAGTAAATAAAAATACTTTGTAGTTGTAGTTTGATTTATTTTAATTGAAAAATTATCCTTACATGCTTTTTTAGATATAAGTTTACTTTTAAATAATATATAATTAAAATGATCACTTTTAGTTAATTTTTTTATTTAATTTTTCCTCTTTTATTGATAAATAGATTTTTTTTTTCTGTGGAGCTTACTGAAGACATGGAATTTATTTTGGAAGAATTAGTTTTTAGTGGTCTTATAATTTTTCGTTTAGCCATTTGCATATTCACAAATTATGATTTTTTCAGACTTATGAGGACAAAAATGAGTTAGAAAATTAGATTAGATTATTTTAAGAACATAGAAAAAGATAAATTCATTTATTGTAAAGTTATTGAGAGTATATGCGTGAAAATGATTGATGCAGAATGTGCTGGGTGGAGGTTTTTCAGTGGAGTCGACACGTCCCTGGTAAGTATCTCATTTACCAAATCACCCTTTTTGTTTTATTTCTATTTTAACAAGTTTTTAATATTTTTTCTTCTTTTCCCCCCTTTCACCTTTCACAAAGTATTTGGCGAATTTTCTTTACTCGACTGACTTGCCCCTAAGTTAATAATTGGAATAAGAAATTATTAAAATGCAGATTTTTAATAGTATTATTTTAAATAAAATCATGTTTAACAATACAAACATTGACACGGGAAGAGACCAACTATACTCGGTCAAAAAAAAAAAAAAAAAAAAAAGAGACCAACTATAGTTTTCAAGCAGTGAACTACTTTTTATCATTTTACCTAGTGAATGGTCACGACAGGTTTCTTATTTTCAAATTCTTCAAATAATATTTCTCTGTTAACAACTTAACATAACCTTTTTTGGCTAAGAAAAAGTCAAATACCTTTTTCAAATATAGTGGCTACATCCGGATCTGATTTGAAAACAAGTGATCCATATTTATTAGAAAACTGCAACTAGTACAGAACGTCCACAGATTAAAAAACTATACTACATATTAACCAAAAGATTATAGTGTATTATATGAATTTATTTGAATAATTGTTAAACGCAAAGTATTATTATTCCCTTGCGAATTTTGAATATTACTTAATCAAGTGAACAATAAGAATTTGTCAGCCGCGTAAAAAAAATAAAGAATTTGTCAGCGTTTGGGTTGGGTGACAAATCCAATATTTTAAAAAGGATAAACCTTAAAAAATATACCATTGAATTTAGGTTGCATTACCTCTAGGCTCTAGTTTACTTTATAGTTTATACTCTATTTTGTTACTTTATAAATATAATCAAAAACATTTTATAAAACTACCGTCAAGTGGCGATTTGTAATATTGTTGATTGTATAAATGTATTATGAATTTTAGAGATAAAATTTGGTTTACATGAGTTTTTAAAAATAATTTTAAATTAACAGTGTATTAAAATTAAACTGTTCTTATTTGTTTGTTTTGATCTAAGTCACTTTGAATTCTGTAATTTTTTTATTTCCAATTTAGAAAAAGGCGTTGTGAAAAATGTTTTAGGAATAATATTATAGTTTAATGTACTGTTAGTGTAAATAATTTTATACTATTAACTTAATATAAATTATTTTAACATTATAATTTAATCACGAGTCGTCTTGTACAATAAGTATATTGATTTTTATAATATTATTTAAAATTTATTATAATAATAATGATTTTTTATTGGTGGGTAATGTAAAATATTTTACAGATAAAAATTAAACAATTTTCTTATACCGTTGATCGACTTAGAAATCAACAAAGTTGATATGTGGATATGAGATTTATCAATGATCTTAAAACATCTTAAATTAGATGGAGCACCATGAATTGCTTAAAGAGGTTTGTCTATCTGTTACCAACTGAGGTCCAATCCGCCACCCCATCCAACGTTAATTAGACAACATTAGACAACTTCAGAATGGATCATATCCATACAGTATGAGATACTTTGTTCTTTCCTTTTCTTTCAGTATCCTGTAATCTATATATTGCATCTTTTGAAATCTCCACTTCATGTAGTTAAAGTCGTTTGTCAGGTGAGCTTACGTGTTATTGATGGAATAAGAGGGAAAAAAGACAAAGTAAAAGTTGCAGAATGGATTAATGTAATAAGAGTGAAAAAGACAACGTAAAAGTTGCAGAATGGATATGGACAAAAACGTAATCCTAAATCGATCATTTTTTGTGGAACATGTTTTCAATTTTTTCTGTTTTCCTTATAACCGTTACCCTCCTTTGTTATTTCTTGGATGGGTCATCTATTTATCTTCAAAAAATGAAAAATTAAAATTGACTGGCTTACATGTACAGCTTAATTAAAAATTCAAGTTAGTTTATGAAATACAATCTAACCATACATTATTTAAACAGCTAATAAATAAATAAATAAAAGTTTTAGTTTGGGATATAATTTTGATATGCATTGTAAATTGAAAAGATTTTTGACATAAAATACCTGATACTACATTATTAAAATAGTTTGATAGTGATCGTTGCTTCTTGAAAAGATCCACAACGTAACAACGGGTAATTGAAATAGATCTAAATACATCACAAGAAAACTTGTTTTCCCCTATAAACAAAAAATAAGAAAAAGAAAAAATGATTCCTCCGAATTCGTAAACAATCGTATAATACTGCTGTGAATGGTTGGTGCATTGTCGGTATTTCCACAAGTTGCATTCCTGCTACCTGTGGGGCAATGTGGCATGGCCATGCCACTTGCAGTGTAATTATTTCTTCCCTTTCTACCTTTTTCTGCTTGTTGAAAAGTTGCTAGTTGCTACCTTCGCAACTTTTTTCACTGCCTCCAAGGTTCTTCATGGTCTCTGTTCTTTTATGGAATTATCCAACTAAGTGACTGTTTGAGAAAACATTAGATCAATTCATTTTATAGCAGTACACGTTTTAATATAAAATTTATAATTATAATTAAGATTATTCTATATTTAAAACAAACAAAACTTTTAAACTACTACTATCTTCGTATAAACGTGACATTTTGTAGCAAAACATTTAACTTTGGTTTTCACTGCCCTGTACTCATCAACTTGGTCTCTACTATAGACTCTGACTACCCTTTTAATTTTTTAAGGAAAAATTTGATAATTTATGATCTGTTTTCCACTATGGTACTGCATGTCCTTGAAGGAACTCAGAGATGAGCTGACCAGAGCGCTAATAGAGGCAAATGATGGTAATGTTAATGAGGGAGCAGGGTCGTTCAATGAACTTGTGAAAGAGATGACCTCAAAACAAGACCTTAAGGCTTTTGCTTTCAAGACCAAAGCCATGGTATATAAATAATTCACTGCGTTTGCTTTTGCTAGTTATTCTTTGTGATGATGATCTTGATGTTTTATTTTTCTAGTGATTCCTATTTTGTTTCCTACTGGTGTTGATCAACAATGAGGCGTTGTATATAATAAATGCTTGTCCCCACATATCTGTTGCTTGGGTCAGTGTGTACGTTTCAGGAGTGAAAATCAGGAGAAGCCAATGCAGCTAACTGATAAACATAATAATACATTATAGTCGCACACCAGAACACAGACACTTGCAAAATTAAAGAAAAAATATCAAAAAGAAAGGAAATTGATTTAACTTGTGCAACTGAAGTTTGTGTGGCATATAATATTTTAATTGGATGGCTATAGAGAACATGGTCTATAGATCAGGAATGTAACATAACCTGAAATTTACCAAGTTGAATTGAAGCTTAAAGGATTGATTATTCATATTCCAATTTTAGTTTTATGTGCTTATGGCAGTTGCTCAAATGCTTTAAAAATGGCCCAGATAAAATGTATGCTAAAATGCAAGAAAATAACCTTTAGGCTTTAACTATAGGCCAATTTTGAAGATCCATGTGGTTCAAAACACAATAACTCGTCTTCTTCAACTTATCAAACTGTGTATATTACCTCTTTATTGGGGCTTTTCTGTACATGGACAGGGAGATAATTTTACACTATGTTGAACAATGTGGAAAGTTTAGGAAGTTGAGTTGTTGTCTTGTTGAGTTTTGAACTGCAGGAGGCTTTCAGAAAATGACCAATAGTTGGAGGGGTTCATTTCAAGCATAAGGGTATCATGGTATATGCATTCCTTTAATTTGGTGAATTATAAAATAAGCATACGGAGGAATGCGGGTGAAAGTAGCATCATAATCAAAGTCTATCTGTATGCTGGTTGCTTTATTGAATTGTTGACCAATGAAGCATAGGCTCTTGTCAGCTACAAATATTCAATTCAGCACAGTTTGTTAAGTTTTAATCCTCTCACAAAATCTGCAATTTTTTCTGTTCATGTTCAGCTATCACAGTTGGAACGCAAGGTACAATTAGCGAGACAACAGGAGTCAGTTTATTGGCATCTAGCTTCTCATGGTGTTCCCAAAAGTCTACATTGTCTATGCCTAAAGTTGGCTGAAGAATATGCTGTAAATGCTATGGCCAGATCTCGTCTACCCCCTCCTGAATTTGTATCGCGCCTTGTTGACCCTACCTTTCACCACTTAGTTCTCCTAACTGACAATGTCCTTGCTGCCTCTGTTGTTGTAACCTCTACAGTTGAAAGTTCAATCAACCCAGAAAAACTAGTTTTTCATATTGTTACTGACAAAAAAACTTATGCTCCAATGCATGCTTGGTTTGCTACCAATTCTATTAAATCAGTTGTAGAAGTTAGGGGATTACACCAATATGACTGGTCTGAAGAAGTGAATGCTGGTGTTAAAGAGATGCTGGAAACTAATCACTTAATTTGGAAGCAATACTATAATAAGGAAAAGGACCTTGACTATACTCAAGAGCATAGTAGATATTTGGAGGCTTTAAGGCCCAGCAGCCTATCCTTGATGAATCAACTCCGCATTTATTTGCCCGAGGTAATTAGTTATTTTTGGTAGCCCTCTGATTGAGTAATAACTGATAACAAGTTTAAATAATGCTTGGTGATGATTGTTTCATCATCTGATTTTTGTGGACCACAACAGCTCTTTCCAGATCTCAAAAAGATAGTATTCTTGGATGATGATGTAGTAGTACAACATGACATATCTTCTTTGTGGGAACTAGATCTTAATGGCAAAGTCATTGGCTCTGTATTGAAGTCGTGGTGTGGAGACGGCTGCTGCCCTGGAAGTAAATACACAAACTATTTGAACTTTTCACATCCTCCCATATCATCAAAGTTTAACGGTGATCAGTGTGTATGGCTCTATGGCATGAATATATTTGATCTTGAAGCTTGGAGGAGAACAAACATAACGGAGACCTACCATCAATGGTTGAAAATTGTAAGTGTATGTTGACATAATGTGCTTAATATAGCCACTACATTCTGCCATATATTGCATTTCGGTAAGCTTCTATATACATCAAGATTAAACTGGCAAGACGGGTTAATTTTCATTAAGTATATCTCTCTGGATGAAGACCATGAGTGATTTGAAATGTTCATATGATATTTAATTATTTTATACTACGCTAAGCAATATTTAACTGGTCTTCAGCACTGCATTACATTCAGCATACATGTCTAATTTCACTTAGAACTGCTTTATGCTTTTGAAGCCATACAGTTGAGATAATTCTGGACTAGTAAACTATGTCACCTGTCAACAACAACAACAAAGATACCATATATTTAGTCTTTTATACACTACTGCTTACTTCAGCATTGCCATCTTACCATTAAACATCTATATTGAACTGATTTCACAGAACCTCAAGTCCGGGATGACGATGTGGAATCCAGGAGTGCTTCCACCTGCCTTCATTGCATTTGAGGGTCATGTGCATCCTATAAGTTCATCAATGCTTGTGACTGATTTAGGTTATCGCCATCAATCAGCAGAAATTAGCAAAGAGAAATTGGAAGCTGCGGCTGTTATTCATTTCAGTGGCCCTGCAAAGCCATGGCTTGAAATTGGTTTCCCAGAGGTTCGAAGTTTATGGAGTAGATACGTAAATATCTCTAATAAGTTTATTAGGAGATGTAGAATTACAGGGTGAAGGAACAAAGTTTTTTCACCTGCAATATTTATTGAGATTGAAACAGTGATACCGTATGGGATTTCAGAGGGAAGAAGGTTCTGCCTTCAGTCTCTGACTCATACGCTCTGCACAGTTTGATATCAGTTACGCTATGCCATGTCCATATAATATAGTAAATAGATGAAGCTGCCACGCAATACCCTACTAGAAGCAGTATTTATGGTTAAGAAAGATATAAGCATCATTGATCTAGCTGCCTGACAATACTGTGAATTTCTTCATCAAAATTACTTTTTGAAGTGGAGAAATTGTTTTGCATTATTTGAAATTTCAGTTCGTTCAAGTCTTGGAATGTAAACTCAGATAAATCACTTACCATGCAGCTTGAGTTTATCATGTTTGGAAACACGTTCCCCACCCAACAAATCACGTCAAATGGGTTAAAGACGTGAAAGCTAGAACTAAACTTCTATGCAGATGTGAAAAATCCATGTTCATGATGTGTGACCAAACACACTTCCCTTAGTCTTGTAAATGCTTATTCTACGAGCCAGTCAAATTAGTTTGTGCATTGCTTTACATCACTTCCACTCGTTATTCACTTTTTGTGTATATGGAGCTCGTTACACAAAAGACTAAATAAAACAAGTTTAGCATCTATCCATACTCCAGATGTAACTGGTGTAAAATCAGAGGCAGTGTTCAAATAAACTCATTTGAAAAAAGATCTCATGCTGTTCTTCCCTATTTTGGTCCAGGGATTGGCTCACAAAATACAATTTCTGTGGTTTGGCTCTTTAAATGTCTGCTGTAGTATTCTGCCATTCGGTGTGGTCCTTGATGACATCTACCCTTCTGCAGTAGATCACAATGAATGAAACGGCCGTGGAATATTATGCAGCCAAAATTGTTGAGTACTATTACATTGCTGAAAGCCCCAACACAATTTATTGATTTGTGCACCCCTGTGATTACTAAAGCTTTATATTGAGAAATGACAACTATATGTGCCACATAACATGATCCGGTAACTATATATACCAAATTTGGTCTCTGTTGCAAGAAGTCAAGAACTAGAGAAAGCAACATTGATATCTATCTGCTTGGGACCATATTATGCAAAATTTTCGAACTTGCTCAAATCAACCACGTGGAGTTATTTGCTCAAGGCTTTCAAGTTTCAACATAGAATGAAACAAGATTTGAATTTGCAAGTATCGGAATTTGTCTTTTGTGGAACGAGAATTTTGACTTCTCTGATTTCTTATTGACAATGGTTAAAAGAAATTAATGAAGAAAGAAAAGAATCCCCACTCTAGCTCCACTTACACAGACTGTATAGGTTGCCACATGTGATCTTCTGTTTCTCTTGCTTGTTCCAGGAACGTTGGGTTAACTTTCCATGCATGCCAGTTGTTTTCTCCAAATTTGTTGCTTCTCTTACATTTCATGATGAGGTGAAAACTTATGATAATTGTTGGGTCCAATTGTCCATGTTTACTATTAGGACAAAATTTAGATACATTATTTATTTATTTATTTTTGGTGAATTTCTCCTTAAAAAGTGATGATTCAAGAGCTAGGCTTATCAGGCTATATGGACCAAGCTGTAATCCCTCCACTGTCAAGAGCCAGGGGTGGTCGCTGCTATGCGAAGCTAGCCTCCACTGTCAAGATACATTATTTTTGCTTGTTAAGAAGTTATTCGTAACTTTATCGAGAGACAATCCTATTTTAACTTTACAGGATTACTATAAGAACAAAATATTTTTTCTTAGTATTTAATACAATTATATATTTAGAGCATTTTTGTTAGTATTTAATACAATTATATATTTAGAACAAGAATAATAGTTAAGCGAAATAATCCTATGCCGTTTGATTCGTGTGATTTGTGGTACACAACTTTAACCATTTTTAAAATATTATTTTACAATTACAATTATAATTTTATCTCGATAACTCACAATGGATTAGTTACCAAAATAAAACTTAAACTATAATTAAAAAATACAAGATATTGCATCTAAATTTTGTGGCCTTTGTTAACTCCCAATTTTCTAACTCTCACCAATTGCTGGGAAATTTATTGATTATATGTATACATTTTGATTTTGTAATTGAGCTGGGTATTCCTGATACCCTTTATTAATATGAAGAAGTTTTTTGCTGATAAAAAAATAAAAACCAACGAGATACGCGTGCATCATCTAGTTCAGCTATTAAATCAACTTGCTATCACGTCATTAAACCTGTGTAGTAGTAGTAACAACCAACAAGGGTCAAGGTGATAATTATCTAGTCGCACTCTCGAGGAGGGAATCAAAAGATATTGATGAGAGGAACTTCTAGTTGGGATAGTGTTAAAAAAAGTCTCATAGCAAAGCCTGTGAGGGTCATAATAAATCTCCTTTAATAATTTGGTAAAACATAGTTGATTTGTTAAAATTGATTCCATGTCTAATATGTGATTATAGAGAAAAACAAATACACATTATTGAATCTTATGATGAAAGGAAAATATTAGGAGAAAGAATTCTATTATTGAAAATGAGTAAATGAGTTAATTAACTGCAGAAAAGACTTTATGGAGGTTTATATACAAACAATATGCTTAACAGAAAATAACTAACAAACTAATTATAATCCCCTATAACTAATTATCCCAATACCCCCATCAAGATGGGAGAAAGATATTCTCGATGCCCAACTTGGAGATGATGCTGAGAAAAGCACTTTGAGGCAAAGACTTTGTGAAAACATCTGCTAATTGATGATGTTTTCTAACACGAATCAGCTTTAGTGTTCCTTTGTGAACTTGTTCTCTGACATAATGCAGATCAATCTCTAGGTCTTTGGTTCTTTCATTGTATATAGGGTTTGTTGCAATGTGGATTGTTGCTTAGTTGTCACAGTAGACAGCTGCAAATGATGTCTTGATTTTGAAATCATTTAGCAAGTTTCGTAGCCAAGTAAGCTCACTTGACACAGATGATAAAGCTTGATATTTTGCTTATGTAGAAGATTTACTTATTGTCTTTTGTTTCTTTGCCTTACAAGAAATCAATGAATTTCCTAAGAAAATACAATATCCAGTTGTTGATTTCCGGCTGTCAATACATGAACCCCAATTTGCATCTACATAGGCATGGAGGGATGTGTCTGACTTGGCTTTAAAAAGGACCTCTTGTCCAGCTATGTGCTTGAAGTATCTTAGCATAATGTTTGTTGCATTCATGTGTCCTGAGCGAGGATCAGATACAAACTGGCTTAGTTTGTGAACAGTGTAACAAATATCTGGCCTTGAGATGGTTAGGTATAGAAGTCTTCCTATGAGTCTTCTATAAGTTTCTGGATCTGGAAGTTGTGATCCTGATTCTGCATTCAATTTGAGATCAGCCTCCATAGGTATACTGCAGATAGCTTACAAGCAAGCATTCTAATGTCCTCCAAAATTGACATAGTATAATGTCTCTGGCACATGAATATCCCTACTTGAGATCTTGAGAGTTTTAGGCCAAGGAAGAATTTTAGATCACCCAAATCTTTTAATTTGAAGTATTGCTGAAGCATGATTTTTGTAGAATGAATAGCTGTTTTATCAAGGCTGGCAATGACAATATCATCAACATAGACCAAAATGGCTATGGATGATGAACCTGTTCCTTTGGTGAACAAGGTGTAATCATACTTTGACTGTATGTAGTCTTGAGAGGTCAATGTGGTGCGAAACTTATTGAACCAGCTTCTTGAAGCTTGCTTTAGGCCATAAATGGACTTATTCAGCTTGTAAACAAGAGGTGCAGATGATCTAGAAGGAGGTTCATGGTTGTAGCCTTGAGGTATATGCATGTAGATTTCTTCATCCAAGCTGTCATTAAGGAATGCATTGTTCATATCTAGCTGAGCTAGGTGCCAATGCTGAGAAGCAGCAAGAGACAAAATGAGTCTGAGAGTAGTAATCTTAGCCACATGGGAAAAGGTCTCTTGGAAATCTAGGCCATATTGTTGTGTGAAACCACGCGCTAGAAGTCTTGCCTTGTGTTTTGCCACAGTTCCATTAGAGTTCAATTTCAGTTTGAATAACCATTTGCAAGTGATAGGTTTCTTGTTGGGTGGTAGGTGAGTGATTGTCCAAGTGTTGTTGAGGTCCATGGCTGTAAGTTCATCTTGAATAACTTGTTTCCACTGAGGAAACTTGATGGCTTGCTTGTATCTCTATGGTTCATGATTTTTAGAAATTTGACAGATATAGTGGGTATGATTTGTTGTAAGTTTTGAGTAATTAATGTAGTTTTGGATAGGATATAGAGGTTTGGAATCCATGGTTACGTTGTAACAATGGTAATCAGTAAGGTATCTGGGTTTGCCACACTGTCTAGTTGATCTTCTGAGCTGATATTCTGAAAATGGGTTAGGCTGAGGGTTGTTTTGTATGCCTGGTTGGTTGCCTGGAAGGTATTGTGTGTGTATAGGGTCAGGATCATCACAAATGCCTAGAGTAATCAAATTTGGAGTGATGTGAGGGCTGAGAGGATAAGTGGATCTTGTTGTAGAGTCTTTGTCTTGGAAAGGAAAAATGTGTTCATAGAACTTCACGTCCCGTGAGATGAAAGTTTTGAGAGTGGTCAAGTCCAACAACTTGTAGCCTTTATATCCATGAGGATAACCTATGAAAACTGTTGTAGTAGCTCTTGGATTGAACTTGTGTCGTGTGGACAAAAGAGTAGATATGCATAACATAAAGTTCCAAAATTCCTGAAATCAGAATAGTTAGGTAGTTTTTGATGCAGAATTTCATAAGGAGATTTGTGTTGCAAAATAAGACTTGGTGTTCTATTCATCAGAAAAACAATAGTTTTAACACATTCTCCCCACATTTTTATAGGGACATTGGATTGATACAGTAAAGTCCTAGCAATGTTTAATATATGTAAGTGTTTTCTTTCCATCGCACTATTCTGTTGGGGTCTCTCTACATAGGAAAATTGATGTAAGACACCTTTTTGAAGGAAAAAGTCTTTAAAAACCAGCTCTCTAGCATTATCAAACCTAAAAGCCTTAATACTAGTTTTGAATTGATTCTCAACATAGGAAAAGAACTTAGGTATGACAGTAATACAATCAGATTTATTTTTAAGCATATATATCCATGTGAAACTACTTTTATCATCAACTAAAGTTAAGAAGTAACTAAAGCCATCATGAGTGAGGTGCCTAAAAGGTCCCCATATGTCAGCATGAATCAAATCAAAACAATGATCACTAAATTTATTGGGATTTGGGAAATGGAGCCTATTTAGATTGGCAATATGACAAGTGTGACAATGATAACTGGAATCCACAAAGGTAAGATCCATTTTATTAGCAATTATTTTGTATACAGGAATGGGTATATGACCTAATCCTCTATGTCAGGTTTCATATGAAACAATATTACATATATTCACATATTTAGAACATAAATTATGTTTGGGAAACTCAAAAACCAGTAATCCTTGCTTTTGCTTAGCAGTGCCAATCCTCCTCAAAGTCTTGAGGTCCTGTAGAATAAAGGAGTCAGGTTCCATTGTAAATCGAAAAGGATTAGCATTGATAAGAGTGACAAGGGATAGAAGATTAAATGTGAATGTAGGTATGAACAGAACATTGTGAAGAAAAATGTCTTCATTAATCTTAATATTGCCTATTCCTTCTACTTTAACTTTTGTGGATTAGGCAGAAGAACATGTGAGTTAAGAATAGCAGTATATGAATTAAACAACTCTTTGAAACAACAAATGTGAGAGGTAGCCCCAGTGTCAATAATCCAAGTGTGGTGATCATTATTAAAGGCATAATTCATACAGATACCTGTAACATTTGTGGCTACTACGTCAATTGTGGTTTTGGTTTTCATATGATTGGTTAAGAAAGAGATCAATTGTTGACATTAAGTAGCAGTTAAAGTTGGTGCCTGAATAGAAGGTGAACTTTCGGGTGTGTCATGTACTTGATTCACCAAGTTACTGGTACAATTTTTGAAGTAATTTGGTGGGTAACCCACAAGCTTGTAGCATTTGTCCTTCGTGTGTCCCAACATGTCACAGTGAGCACATTTGGGTCTTTCTTTCTTGATGTATTTCCCTTTATTGTTGTCATATTGGTTCTTTGATGCAGAATTAACATAAAAGACTATATTGTTGGAAGCATTGGTGGGTGAGTGAGTGATGAAAATTTCCCTTTGAGCTTCTTCTTGAAGGATTAGGGAGAAAACATTACCAATTGAAGGCAAAGGATTAGAGAGAAGAATCGGACCTCGGATTTGAGAGAAAGAATCATTCAAGCCCATAAAAAATGACATTACATACTCAGATTCGTTGTGAGTGTGGAGTTGTTGAATACCTCCGCAAGTGCATGGGAAAGTTGGTTTGTAACCGACCAATTTTTCTCAAATTGACTTAAGTTTTGTGTAATACGTGCTGATATCGTCAGTGCCTTGTTGCAACGACATTAGTTGGCACTTCAATTGGAAGATTCGAGGGCCATTTTCCCTTGAAAACCTAGTTTTCAAGTCATCCCAAATTTCTTTCGCGGTGTTTGCAAACAAGATGCTGGTGATGATATCCTTAGAGATAGAATTGTAGAGCCAAGAGATGACAACGTTGTTTGCATGCGTCCAAGCAGCGTAGGTAGGAGCTTCTTCTTTAGGCTTCAGGAAGGTGCCGTCGATGAACGTCGTTTTGTTCTTGATAGAGAGCGCTACCTTCATTGCTCTGCTCCAGGTGGTGCAATTCTTGTGATCAAGGGGTTGAGATGTGAGAACAAGGTCAGGCCCATTTGAATGATGAAGGTGAAGAGGATTGGTTGGATCTTGACTTGGATCGGTGGTTGATGTAGCCATTGAAACCAACAAAATCAAATCAAGAATATGATGGAAGGAAGAACAGGTTGGATGGATGTGAGAGTAGATTACTCTAATGATACCATATTGAATCTTATGATGAAAGAAAAATATTAGGAGAAAGAATTTATTATTGAAAATGAGTAAATGAGTTAACTAACTGCAGAAAAGACTTTATGGAGATTTATATACAAACAAGATGCCTACCAGAAAATAACTAACAAACTAATTATAATCCCCTATAACTAATTATCCCAATACACATTAACAATGAATTATAATATAAACTCATTACATATTCACCAAATGCGATTTTTGTTTAAGATATATATAAGGTTGATAGGCGGTTAAGAGAAAAAAAGAGAGAAAGGATGTAGATTTTGATCCTCTGTCAACAAAAAATAATAAACTATAACAATTAACATTTTTCTATAAAAAAAAAATCATATTTTTAATGTTACATATAGATGTACTTATGATTTGAGTTCGAAGAGAATATATTTCTGATTTTTCTTTCATCCATTACTATTGTTATGTCTCAATAATAGATTTTATATATGTTTTAGATTTCATTTTCCATCTTATTTAGTTTTAGATTTCATTTTCCATTTTATGTTTTTTGGTTTTCAAATCTTATTGGATATAAACTTTTCAGTTTGTTTTCTGTTTTTCTGTTATGACATATTTAGGACAAATTAATTTTGGGGATTTCAGCTATTATTTTTTAAGTAAAAAAAAAAACTATTTACAAAACAAGCTGTGTGTTTGTGACAAAATATGAAATTTATAAAAAGTTTTTTCTTAAAATTTTTTTTTTCCATGCATTTGGAAATTTATATCTTTATTCTCCTCCTGAACATGTTTCTTCAAAACACATGCATGTATTTTTGTACTCTTCTTTTGATTATCATCTTTCACTTTTATCTTCTTCATCTATAGATGTGGTTCCTCCCGCATCATATATTTTCAAAGCTCTTTTCTTTCATCTGAATTTTGATCACTTCCATATTATTTGTATCCGTATTCTCACGGTTTTTTCTTCAAACAACACTTTATAGCCTTTTTCCAACCGTTGAACAACACTTTAAAAGATTATGATCAATTCTAGGGACATATAAAACATCATAAAATTAATTTCAAACCCAAATGACTCTTAATTGCAACTATTTGGGTTTACCTTTTCCTGTAACGTGTACTCTATACTCAATTCTGACTTTGAAAATAGAAGTTTTGTTGAGTTCTTTGAAGAGATATCAACCATACATTAGTGACATGGCATGGTTTGTACAACCACCATCAAAGAGTCAAACTTTTGTAGACCAATTGTCAGATGTAAAATATGACATTGCAAATAATTGTTGGCCTTCTAGGTGATCCTTAGCAACCTTAGCCTCTACTTGTTCTTGAAGAGACTTGTGTATTTTTTTAATGTGTCCTAATTGATTGCACTTGTAACGTGCATCTTGCACCAGGCCCCCACCAACATTTCTTCGGTGGAAGATTTTTTTTTTTTTTTTGCAATAATAACATGGAGGAAAAGATGTATTATTATTTCTTTGGTTATTTCCATAATCTTAATTTGACATGCTCCTTTTTCTTATTTTTGCCCCTATCGTTGATATATGCAATTTGGCTTGGAAAACATCTTCCATGGTAGTGCTTGCAACGCATAATAACGCTATTGCGAAAGTGATCTCATTAAAAGATCTTATATCTTATACACTTATAATTTTATAGTTCACTTGTAAATTTTGTTTATAGACTAAAGTATCCTTATAATTAATTTCACTTTGATTTGTCATATATATATATATATATATATATATATATAAAAGTGTAATCAGCTACACTTACAACAAATTCTCACTAACATTTTTCATAATGTTTTCTATATCTCTCTCCGTCATATTATAAATTCTGCGCTTTTCTCTCTTCGATCTCTTCCTTAAACTGTATAAGAAGGGGAAAAGCTATGTGAGAATAACGTTACTCTTTCAATTTTACTACTACCAAGTTCATCCTTCAACAATCACTTTTTAGAGCAGTAGGCCACAACAAATGCATGCAGACAAATACAAATACACGGTGTGAGGTTTAGAAACTAGCTAGCTCTTATTAAAAGATACATTAACATTATATATATCGTATGAAATATGAGTCCAAAATGGTTCATTTAGTTCACAGTTTAATAATGACCTTTAGCTAGCCAATTAACGTCAATTCTAAAGACGCAACTGATTCAGGAAATTAACGCAGGCATATATATATATATGCCTGTATGGCAATATTATTTGCTCAGCACTATATAGACAATACACGTAACTATTCAAATAGCTAGCTAGAGCCATGAACTTCCAGTAGCTTTAACTTCCAGCATATCAGCTGCATTCAAATATAAAAAAAAAAAAAGGGAAGTTAGAAGCACATCAAAATGGATATTAATGTTGCTAAGTAAAGCCATGAATTATAGTATAAAGTATATATAAACTAGTAATAAACTTAAACTGACCATTTTATAATATAAAAAAAAAAGAGAACAAAACAATGTACAGTCATTCCCATTTCCTGATTAATTTTCTTCAAATGATTTAGCACAACTTATTGGTTATTTGTTCTTTTTTTCAGCCTTTGGAAAGGTTTAAGATCTTTCTAAACACGCAGGGAATTTACTTCATGCCCGGCCTTCAAAAATATATAATTAAGAAGAAATTTTCTTTCACGTCACTTTTTTTTCCAAGTTCTTCACAACCTTAATAAAATGTCAAATAATTACTTGATGGAATTAAACAGACTGCAGAAGAAACCAGTTAAGTGTAAAAAACAGTGATGTGAAATAAACAAGACTAATTAATGCATGGTAGCTTATTAAAAACTATGGTATTTTGTTGAAAGTATTGGTTCAATTTAATTACATGCATCGTTGAAAGTAAAAACATATCTTTTCCAATGGTCATTGAGCCTCTTGTTTTTTCCTTCAATAATATCCATATATATACAATGGGCTCATAAGAAATGAAAAAGCCTTTCACCCATAGGTTTTATAATATAAGGATTAATTGTTAATTAATGGTATAAGATGAATATCAATATGAATGCTTACACAAGTTGGAGAGCAGTGTGGTCTTGACGAGAGTATTGTTGTTGATCATCAGAAGCTATGAGATTTACAGGGAAAAAATTCCTGTCGTATGATTGTGAAGGAAGGGACTCGCACAGTGTTCCTGACATATTCATATTTGATTGCTGTTGTTGAGCTCTCTCATGTTCAGCTATCTGCACCATATATTCAAAAAAATTTAATTACTATTCAATCCATTTATCTAAATACTGATACACCACATTTACCTGATTAAAACATATAATTATTTCACATCAACATTCTGTGTGTGTGTGTTTAGAGAAGATGAGAGCAACCTTAGCTCGCAGATAATTGTTGTGGTTTTGCAGCTCAATTTCCTGCACATTATCAACAAACTTAATTACATACTTCAGATTTGGGTTATCCATGTAAATATTTTGCCTAAAATTAAGAAAACAATTATTGCTTCTTTGGCAATTCCTTTTTGTTTTTTCTTTATGTAATGTTGATAGGATACATAACGTATGAAATTTCAACCTTGATCAACAAGGCATAATCATATTAGAAGTAGGCATTCCAATTAAAAGAGAAAACAGTGTATAAAGAAGTTTGATAAAGAATATACATATACACATTAAGTAAACAGGTAAACCAAAAGAAACAACTTTCCTAAAATAGATATATTCTAATTCAATCTCAAAGCCTAACCTAAAAGAGAGGCAAATTGATTAAGTCTTATAATGAGTATTTTAATCATGTTATTAGTCAATATAAAATATCTGAACAGTATAAAATTTGTAAGACTGCGCATTCACAAGTAGTCAATCATCAAGATTAAATGAATAGACTTTAATTATTAGAAATAGATTCAGCCTAGTTAAACCTCAAAATTTAGATGAAACAATTGTCTAAGTTATATGAAACAATTTCTTTGATAAAGAGTCTTATAATCAATATTCTTAACTTATATGAGATATATATCTTAAAAGTTAGCAAGACCAATCCACTAGGATTAGCCTAATAAGATATTTGAGTAGTTTATATGAGACTCTAAGTTCTAATCTCATTATTATCACGCAAAAAAGTTAGCTAGACCCATTTTTTTAATTGTAGTAGATAAGAAAGATAAACCCTAACAGAATATACTTACAGCATCTTCTTCCTTAATTTGTTTGAGAAACTTAATATGTTGGCTATGATATATAAAAAACAAACAAGTAAAACATAAATTAACAACACCAAAGGAGCTGATGAGTACCCGCTTTTGCATGAACTCCACATCAGCAAACAATGTTTCATGCTGCAAAATTTTGAGTGCGTCAGGCCAAAGGATTAAAGATATACTAACAGGAAGGAACATAATGTATATTTTCAAAATATATAATAAGTCAAACCATATAAATTAAAAACACTAAGTCAAAAAGTTCTTGTATGTAGCTTTTGCTCATCTATTTAATTAATCCATGCTTGGGTTTATATTAGAAACCTTCAAATGATGCTTTTATAAATATCCACATGAGTTATTGTATATTCTTAGCCTGTCAGATACCAATTAATTGATGTCTAAAATAATTTTCAAGCATGTATACACCTTTCTAGATCTAACTCTGCTTAATCCTTTCTCCAATCTACCCTCGAGGTTCTTTAGTTCCTTGAGACTCAGAGAACCAAGTGCTTCACCAAGGATGTGCCTGCAAATTAAGTGAAATTCATTGACGAGTTATTCAAAGGATAGAATCTGTTAAAAGGATATAACATCCAGAAACTGACCTGTTTAGATTCTGAATATCTCGAATTTGTCTTCTCAATTTGGATGACTCTTGCTGGTAAAACTGATATTGGTACGTAGATCGTGTTAGTGTGACAAATATATTGTGGAGAAGAAATATAATGTAGTAAGCTATTGATAGTTGTGTCTCCATGAGATGAAAAATTAGGATGCATGCATGTTATGGCATGCTGTTATATGACTTAATAATTTAGAGAGGTATCATGTAATTAATTGTGTGCTAGATATAAATCCAGCATTATACTTCTTTTCTTACTATTATTAAACACTAAGGCCAAGTCTAAAAGTAACGTTTGATTGAGATTAAAAAAATATTAAGATTCACATTTATTTGGATAATCTTCTTCGTAGCTATTTTTAGATAAAGAAAAATAAAAAATGAAATAATTTTTTTCTAAAAGGTAAAATTAATTTATGCACAATATCATTTTGTCAATCTAATATAAAAAAGTTTCTTTATATATAAATTAATTTTAACTTATCAAGAATTTTATTTTATTTTTTTTATTTATTTAATTTTAGAAGTATTTATAATAAAATTTATCCAAATAAACTCTTAGTCTTATCATTTACCCTTTAACGGCAAGACTACATATATTTACTCAACTCAAATTAATCTCACTAATTGCGAAAATCAAGTGTCCTTTCTTGGTCAATATAAACACTTGAATATTATTTGTTTAAAAATATAATTAATGATCAAATGTGACAATTTGATCCTTAAAAAAAATTATATTAATTTCATCTCTTAACATTTTAAAGAACACGAATTAGGTCCTCAAATTCACATCTAGACATAAATTTGATTATTAAACTTGGTGATTATTTTGCACTATAAAGGATTAAATTTGTGTTAAAAAAATTATAAGAGAAATTAAAAACTTTTGCATGAAATACAAGGGATACCTCTACCCACAAACATGGAATGTGGTCTGAATTACAACTAAGAATAGCCAATTTGATGTATATATATTTCAATATTTGGCCTCGATTTAGTAAGATCACTAAAGACGGTATAACTTTTCGTACCGAATTTTAATCCATATACTATTTTAAGGTTCAAATGTTTATATTGTCGTTACTTCTGCACAAATCCTTCAAAATGTATAAAATTTTTGCTGTTAGACAATCTTCTTAGTGTTTATGAACATTCAATGCATCTTATACTCATTAATGAATTTTCAGATAAAATTAAAAAAAAAAATCAGTTTGTTATTTCCATTGTTTTAGGGATGAATAAAAGATGCATGCCGATTATCATTACTGATTTTTTTATGTAATTAAATGATATGTGCACTTGTTAATTAATAATCAGTTTATCTTTGATATTGTCTTAATAAATTTACCTGTGTGTTAGCTTCAGATACGGATTCTGCGTTTGAAGCAGCAGCATTTGCCTTCTTGTACCTCTCAATAGTGGCCCTAACACTGCAAAGTACAAACAATTTAAGCAACTACTGTAAAAGCTAGTGTGGGATTAGTGGGATCCATGCCAGAAATCTATATGTACACACATAGTAGATATATATACAGTTTCATAACTAGGGATCACGAGAGAGATATATATATATATATATATATATATATATATATATATATATATATATATATATATATATATATATATATATATATATATTGATTAATTCGTTGGCATATAAGTGTAGAACCCTAACAAAACTGAGATTGAAATATTGCAGGTTTAAAACCATGTGCATAGAATTGTTAATTTGTTAGAATATTAATTTTATTAACAGAAAAAATTGAATTCACAATCTTTTTTCTCTTAATTATCTAACATATCTTATATTTCCTCTACTTGCATACCTTTTAATTACCATTACAAATATGCATCAAGATCATCTGAGCACAAAAATTATACATGTCTTACACATGATTAAATGTGAATGTTTGGATTATCGGTTTCAAAAGTACGTTCAAAATAAATAAAAAATACAAAAGAATTCTTTCTTATTCAAAAGTATTTTGAGCATGCCTTCCAACTGGAAAACAACTGTAATCTAAACATAGCTTAAGTTACCAACTGTAATCTGGTAAATTGAATTTATCTTTATTTTTTTGTGAATGGTAAATTGAATTTATCATTCACACATGGAAGATGATATACAGTTTGGAAATATTCTTAAAAGAGTTATGATATTTTTTTTCTTTTATCTTTCTCTAGGTGACAATTAGCATCATGGGTGTCCCTGTATAATTTCCCTTCTCAAAATACACGTATATATATGGTACACCTATATACAGCGTTCATTAATTGTGGTTGATCTATTGTGTATATGGTGCAATTCAAAGTCTAAACAATATTCGTTTCATTATGAGGTCATCCTGTCAGTTGTAAAAATCAAAGAAATTATAAGAGACAACAATAAATAGAAGCATCGGTGAAAGGAAGGTTTCAAATTATAGCAAGTATTTTAAAAATTACGGATGATTTAAAAAAATTATTTTAAGTACAAAGTATGAGTTGAGCTAGCTAGAAATGGTTGTGTTGGCTGGAAATGTCTTTCATTTTATTTTTATTTCATCTTCAATCACATTTGCAATTAAAGTCTTGTGAGATGAGTGAAAGTTTTCATTTATTAATCGCTCAGAAAATCATATACTTCATCAAATAATACTTGGTATCAATCCAGTTCTTTCTTCCACTAAAAGCTTTCATATATAAATCCTCCATGGAACTCACAATCCATAAAAAATAAAAATGTTTTCGCTAAAAGGGTGGGTTGCGTTCATTTATAAAAATTAATAAATTAAAAATATAAAATAAATACATTAAATATTACTATATTTTTGTAACATTAAACATTAAAGACCGTGAATGGGATGACGCTGTCCAGTGCCCGAAAGGTCAAGAAAGTTGGTGAACATTTTTTTTATTTTTTATTTTTTTAACTATTATTGCTCTTAAAATAATTAATAACAAGATAAAAAAATTGACATAAAAATTAATATGATGATCAAGAATAAACCTCACAAATGATTCATCATCATTATCATTATATTAATAATTAAAATAATACATTATAGGTTATTATTTGGAGTAACATAATCTGTCAAAAACTTACTGATATATCTCAACCTTAATATTGTCGAGGCCCTGATTGGCTGTCTCTGCCAAGCTGGCACATGATCCAACAGTATCATTGGCTCAAATATAATATCACTTCCTAATTTAGAAAACGTGTCACCATTACACATTACACACTGTGTAATACCCATGAGGATTATTATATCTTTATTTCTTACACCTAGATTCCCTTAAAATTAAAACCCTTTGAAAATTGCTCGTGTAGTTCTAGTTTCTTTGTCAGTGAACTTTGGAAACCTAAGAAAAATGAATGTCATCAACTCAGAACTTCTCATTGGATCGTATTCTCCCTTTTGTTTATTTTCCCTCTTCTTACACCTTTCTTTGTCACATATATTTCCAAGGACACTTTACGCCGAAGCTAAATTTGTTTATACAAACTCTCATATTCTTTAAAATATTCTAAAGAATGTGTAAATAAAATCTCTCTCTCTGTACTACTTAAAGTTCAAACTTCGAATACCAATATATAGTTAATGCAATGATCGAGTACGAAGAAGCTAATAACCTATGATCATCTGGCCATAATCTAAACGTAACCTTCCCTTTTTTTTTATTGAAATTTCCAAAACACATAGTTGATGAGAGTAGGTAGAAAATTGACGTCAAGAGTGTAGAAGCTTTATTTCCTCAAAGATGAAAGAAATTAAAAAAATGAAAGAGAGAGGGGTGCTTTGCTTTTAGCCATTCATAGAATCTGATATCATGCTGTTACTTTTAGCAACTCAGGGTAAAAAACAAACGATCCTGGGAGAATATCATCACAACACCATAATATATAACTTCTTTTGGATACTATATATTTTAAAAAAATAAATCAAAGAAATGGGAAAGAAAATGAACTTAAAATTATATATATAAAAAAATGAACTGAAGGACCCTGCAGAAGAATAAATGCCACTAACTATGCTCTGTTGTCCTTAGTGAAGAACTAAGAAATAATACTTCACGTGACCAGTGAATCGTATTTTTGAAATCCTTCTTTGTTAGGAAAACAGACTTTTAAATTTTATTTCAGCAAAAAATAAATAAAAAAGAAATTAGCATGTAGTTTTAGCTAATATAATAATATATCTTGATTTATAATTTATTCATAAAATATGACTTGAGTTTTGTTCAAATATCCACGTACAGAGGCTTTCATCTAGCTTAAGTTAATTAACTCAAGACATCTAGAATATACATGTTTGGGGATGGGACTTTGAAGGAAAAAAAGAAAGAGTACGGGGAAAAAAATTATTTTTAAATAAGAGAATCATATAATATTTATATATAAAAAAGACAATTTTATATTAATTTATCATTTTTTATTTTAAAATTATTAAATAAAAATAATTATTACAAACAAAAAAAAATCTTCTTTATCTTTCCTACTCTCTCCAAAGCTTTAGTCCTACAGATATTCTTATAGAAAAAGTAACCACCTAATTCCATGAATGTTTCAAAAACCTCTCTGCCAGAAATTTCTTGTGGAAGCAAAGAGTTATTGACACTGATAATACCACACGGGCTGGGAAACCCTAACTGCAGCATATTTTCCATGACTATATTGTAAAGGACAAAATTTATGAAAAGTGGGGAACGAAATTTAGACTTTCATGAACATCTACAAACAATTTAATTTATGACAGAATGGTGAGAAAAACCTGTTTCAACTATAAGAGGAATCTGAAATCTTTGACCCCAGAAACCCTAATTTTGGGTTTTGATATGTTCATTGCTACCTTGTACAGTGATAAATTCAAGAAATATTTTTAAAACATTTTTATTATTATTATTTTATTTTTCAAATTGGGGATATTAAATTGGTAGGTATATATTATATTATGCATCCCTGATTTGACTGCCCTAAAGTCTTAGACAAACAGATTTGGGTGTGTATCTAACGAAAAATCTGAAACCCTAGATAACTTAGAATATTGATCAGCTGACAAATTAATTAGGAGTATCAAGAAAAAGTGATGATGATGGAAGAGAACAGAAGAGAAGATGATCAATGAGTGCATGACAGCTTTATGTGGCAGAATTTTGTAGGTTTTATGGTTGACATGTTGAGGGAAAGAGAGAGAAGGAAGAAAAGGATCGAAAAAAGCTTAAGAGCATGGGAGAATATACACAAAGAAGCCAAGATCTCTGACTTGCAAATCTTTGTAACCCTATTTAAAGCTGTTCCTCCTCTTCTTCATATATCAAGTGCTACTCCTAGTATCACCTTGACACCTATTTCTATCTCTCACCACACAGATTTGCAACCTTTCAAACAAACAGTTGAGTAACAAGAATAAAATTGAGCAATAGGTGTGTGAGATAAACGATATACATATACTACAAAAGCTCATAAAGGAAACTAAATTAATAATTTAAAAATAAAACAACCAAAAGGGACAAAATTATAAAGTTTTGAAAGAACGAAAATTGTCTCTTTGAACTGAAATATCAGACCTGGTCTGATTTTAACCTCATTAAAAAAAAAACTCACTTTCTTAAGTATTAATTTTATACCACTTAGAAAATAAACCAAAATTTCCATGACCCAATATCTAGTTAATTATATGACAAGTTGGACATATTTTAAGACAATGGAGCATTAGCCATTAATAAACAAAACCAAAGAGAAACCAATTAATTACCTTCAAGATTTGGGGGTAACAAAAAATTTAAGAAGGGTTTGTGAGTTAAAGAAACCTGTTGTTGGCATACTCATACAAACGGCCACGGGTTGAGAAGACAACAAGGGCAACTTCAGCATCACACAGAACTGATAATTCATAAGCTTTTTTCAGCAAACCGTTGCGGCGCTTGCAGAAGGTGACTTGCCTATTGGTGGTGTTCTCGATCCGTTTGATTTCAATCTTCCCTCTTCCCATTTTCTTCTGAGAAGACGCTTCTGGAGCTTGATTTGGATCCTCCATGGTTGGAAGCTATAAGTAATATTTATACCAAATAATTAGTTAGTGCTATTATTCAATAATTTTTTTATCAAAAAAAAAAAAGCAAATCATCAAACCAAATAAACTCAAGAGAAAGGGAAAGAAAACAAAACAAAAGGTGTGAATAATAATTATGTATGTGCCTAATGGTTTGGTGTGATCTGTATTTTGGCATGCTATAAGCTGGTCACTAACCATATGGAAAGAGATAAAATACAATAGACACAAGATTTAGGGTAAGAGAGGGTGCAAATTAACAAAGTCTATACCTTATGAATCTGCACTATATGTGTTGTTTGGTGTTAACCTGGAACTGAGGTACAAAGGATGCAAAATATGGAAGTGGGTTGGCCTAGCAGACAGGTATTTATGACAGAAAAATAGACCCTCCACAATTACCACTCACTCTAAAATTTACTCTCGTGTTGGAGAATTAAAGCATGAGAGAGAAAGAGAGAGAGAGAGACTTGAGGTTCACCTTTCATGCTCCATAAACCATCCATTTCTTCATGTATGGGAAAAAGGAGAGGGAGATAATCAAAGGGTCTTTTCGAAAGTGACTTTAATTTGTTAATGTGGGGTTTGATTCAATTTCAATGAGAGGGACATGCACATAAAAGTTTGCACGCAAAATTCCGAAGCTTCAAATTTTTAAAGCATAAAAAAAATAAAGAAACCATTTTGCTTCTTGGATTTTGAGTTTTTGGCCTTTTACTTCGAATATGGCCTTGTTTACACTTATAACAAAAGTAAATAAATAGTAAAATGAAGCAAACTATATATTTTCATAAATTAAAATTAATTTATATATTTAGCTTATAAGAGTTTCTATAAAATTCAAGTGCATGCATGTGTAAGATGATTTAAATTTATAAGACAAGTTTTTCTTTTCTTCTTCTATAAAAAGTTATCCAACCATAATCTATATATAGATATTTATATCTACAAGATTTATTTCCTTTAACTGACCCCTGCATCTCTTTAATTTTTATTTTGTACAGTTGAAAATTGAAACCTGAGAGTTTCCAGTGACTCTTGACCCTCTCTCTTGAATTATTACAATTTTAACTAAGAAGGGTTCCCACGTGATGTCTGATCATAATCTTCACTTCTTCTCCTTATATTTAGCAAGTCTTTATGGGGATGGGAAAGCCAGTTTGAATTTTTTCTTTCTTTTCCCTTTTCTGCATTTTGATTTTGATGACAAGGTTAGCATAAACAAAGTGTTAGGGCGACAGTGCATGTAAGGACTTTTACGTAAAATACCTGAAATGTGAGCCAAGTAGCTAGCTCCATTACACTAGTAACTGATCTTTAAGACACCTGATGAGTAGTTTAGGAATCATGTTATGCAAAAAAAATCTTAAGATTGAATTTTTTTACAATAGATAATAATCTTTCAAAGTTCTATATATACTACCATAAGTTGATTAAATTCAAATTCATTTGGAACTTGTGATGGAATGGAAAGTAAAAAAAATAATTTTAAAAATTAGAGGATTAAATTGAACCCAAAATAACTAAAGGACTAAATTGAATCAAAATTATAAATTAGGTGATCAAAAACTAATTTTAACTAATATTCATTACTCCCTCATCGTGTTATAATTGTCGTATAAGAAAAATATGTCATTTTAGTTTCTTAATGTATATTAATTACTTTTATCATTTTAGTTTTTAAATGTAACATTAATTATTTTTTTATTTATTAATGATGAACTATATATAAATGTATTAAATGATGATATAAGATTAATTTTCTAAAATTATCATTATATTTCATCTATTTATTACTTCACCTATGTAAAATAACCTAATACAACAATTATTTTGGAACGGAAGAAGTAGTAGAGAGTGAGAGGGAGAGAAATGAGAGAGGAGAGGGAGACATAAAAATTAAAAGCACTAACTTTTAAGAGGATTTTACGAAAATCGTTTTAGAATGACAATCATTTTAAGACGGTTTTCATCAAACCGTCATAAAACAATAATTTTTAAGACAATTTTTGTAAAATCGTCTTTGTTAAACAATCTTGTATTTACAATTGTCATCGCATGACATTCTAAAATGATTTCATATAACCATTTTAGAATGTTCGTCATAAAAAATAATATTTTTAGTAGTGATATTTTTTTTCTAATATTTCTAATAAGTGTAATTTTAGTTTTTTAATGAAATATTAATTCTAAGGTTAGTTTTATAAAATTACTGTTTTTTTATTAATTTATTAACTTTTTTTTGTCTATATAAAATAAATAGAATGACACTTATTTTAAGATGGATGAAATAATATTTAACATCAACATTAAGTATATTCAAATATTAAATATAATATTAATTAATCTATAAATTCACTAGTACTACATTTATTTTTCTACTGTAAAATTTATTTGTGGATCGTTATTCGTTAATAAATTTGTTGTCTACAAATTCAAAACTATTTTTCTCTCATAGCAGTAGAAGTAAATTTATTCCAGCAACACTGTCCAATAATGAAAACAGCATAAAATACACTTTTGGTCTTCTTCTTCTTTTTTTTTTTTTTTAAGAGAGCCTAGTACTATAAGCCAACCCAATAGGTAGCATACAAAATTTGACGGTAAAATGATAATGAATACTCTAGCCAGATTTCTTATAAAAAAAATACACTAGCCAGATTTCTTTTTTCACATTTTATATATTTATTTTACACTTTCCTATGTCTTTATTTTCTTTTTTAAACTCATCACTTTTTACGTATATTATGCTTTTTATCTTTTTTAGAACTCTAAAATTTATTTTAAAAAATCGTTTTTTATTATTATTCCCACCATCAAAGCCGTGACACAGAAAAGGGGAGGTCATCTTGTATGAAAAAGGGTAGAAACCGTGAGATTGACTATAATGGTAGATTTAAAATTTTACAGAATTTAATGAAGAAAATTGGAGCTAGAAAAAAAAAAAAAAAAAAAAAAAAGAAAAAAAAAAAGCTACCCTCAGGTCCAAGGGAAATAACTGACTCTGTTTTCCAATTCAACAGTAGGCCCAAAAAGAATATGACAATTAATTGGCAAGGAAATACGGAGAAAGCATTAGAGAGTGGTAAATGGTATGAGGTAATTTCTCCAAGAAAAACTCTCTTCACATTTTTTTTAATAGTATTGATATGAAATAATTTTTATTAAAAATAGTGATTAATTTTTGTTAAAGACTTCAAGTGCGTATAAGGTGATATAAATAATTTTCTTTCAATATAATTTATTTTATACTTAAAAATCAACTAGAATTTAAATCATGAACTATTTAGTTAAAAAAATTAAATTATTATTACTTGTGTGAATCGTTATTAATCTCTTTCTTTACATTTTCACACCTAACTATTTTATAACTATTCTTAAAATGTATATTCTTACTTCAGAACAACGATGGATAAATAATCAATACGGTAAAATATATGTGTGTAAATTAAAAGAAGAGTAGAGAAAAAGAAATGTAGAAATTCAACTACTAATTACATGTTAAAGTATTTTCTGTCTTCTATTTCTCAGGATAAACAAAAAAATAAAAGAGAAGGAAATTATACAAAAATCAGTTTTATAAACTCAAAGCACACGTACAAAATTGACCACAAAAAAAAAAAAGTCTATATATAGTCATTGGAAGAATTCAGGGTGGTCCATGGTCAAGTGAGGAGACCTTGAATTCTCTCGAGTATAGATCTGCCCCACATGAGCTGAGATTAATGTCTAGAAAGAAAGTTGAAGAGGGCACAAATTAATGCTGAGGCATATCATTTTATTTGACAAATGAATTTTACTACCCAAAATATAAAGAGTAATTAATCTAACTCATTTACGTAAAGATAATGAAAGACCAGCCAATAAGATTAATTAGACTGAAAAATACAAGCTGATAGAATGACACACGGTTTAGTCAACAAACCTAAATTTTAATTCAACCAAAAAGATTTTTTTTGTCAGATAATATTAATTATTAAATATTACTTTTTGTTAGTTGTGAGATTTGAACTCATAATCTCTCTCTTTTCTCCCTTTTTCTTTCATCATTAAGAAATATTATATCTCCTCAAAAAGCATCTTAATTAATTCTAATAAAAATGGTAAGCATTGCATCTTCATATGGTAAGCCTTGTTATTGCCGAGTTTTTTGTGATGTTAAGCAACATAATGTTAAAAGACTTTAATTCACTTTTGGTTTCTATAATTTTATAATTGTGTAATTTGGTCTCTTAAAAAAAATTATTACACATTAGATTCCCATGTTTTTAAAATTTACAAATTTTAGTTCATTCTTAATTTGTCATCAATTTTTAATCAAAATTATTAAATAACATGTAATAATGTGACATTGACGTACGAATATAGAGGATGATATGATAACTTGGTAAATCTTTAAAGAAGAAAAATTATTACTGGTTACAGGAAAAATAGGACAAATAACTATTAAGAAGACATAAGAAAGATGAAAAATATCTTCTTTAATCTATAATAGAGACATTAATTACACGATCTATCATATATATATATATATATATATATATATATATATATATATATATATATATATATATATATATATATATATATTATGCACGTGATTTGTAATATGTTTTTCAATTGAAGACCATTAGTAAGTTATACCATTAATGCATTTTAAGATAATTTATAGTTATAATTTGTTAATGTACTTCAACTATAAAAAATAAGCATATGATAGTGTAGGTTAGCAAATTGCAAAAACATTTATTAACATATATTAACAAATATATTAACAAATTAATCACACATAAGATTAGAAGAAAAATCAATGCATATGATATTTTCAAGTGATCATATGATCATCAACTAACTAATCATCTTGACCATTCATATATAATTATATGGTCTAGATTTATAATTTTCATTTTTCACAATTATCAAGTGTTATCTTAGAATTTGCTCTCCTCCACGTAACCCCTTGTATTTGTTTTAAATATTTAGAAATTTGAATAGTAAAATCAATATCATGATGAGTTTGGATGTGGTGATAAATTAGTTACCAACCATTTCAGGAGGATTAGAATCTAAAATTAAAAATTTGCAAATAAATAAAATTAAAATATATTTTGTCTTTAATTTTAATTTTATAGGTGTTTTCACTTTAAGTCCTCCAATAAAAAATATATATATTTTTATCCTTAAGGAATCTGTTATTAGTCATTTACTTCTTTCAATTAATTTGAGCTAACAAAGTGCAAGTTTGGATTGCACTTTACAAACTTAATTTTGGATCAAATTTAAAATTTGCAAAAATATTTCAATAATTTTAAATTATTTGTGCATAGACTATTTTTTATAAAATTAAAATAAAATATTTAAATATATTTTTAGTTCTTAAAATATAATCACATTTTGCTTTTAATTCCTGAAAAATTTGCTTGACTTTTGATCTCTCTAAAATTCTTTTTTTTTATTTTAGTTCTTGTTATTTTATTTTAGTCCTTCCCATAAAGATATATTGTTTCGTTTTAATTCTTATAACATTTTGTTGATTTTGAGTTCGTCCCCTTAGAAAGATTAAATTAAAATAAAAAAGAGACAAAAAAATGCATGAACTAAAAGTCAATCAAATTTTTTTAAAAGATCAAAACACTACTAGAAAGAATAGTTTTAACATCACTACGTTAAACATCGATTTTTGATAAAACCGATATTAATGAAAATGCAGTGACATACTCGTAAATAAAATGAGTATGTTAACATTGGTTTTTTTTAAAAAAAAAATAGATGTTAACATTGTTAACAAACTCATGTTAACATCAATTTTTCAGAAAAATCGATATTGTGTTTCAGTCATATAAAAACCCCAAATTTTCACGTTGTATGTTCAGTCCTTTAGTCCCGAAACCCTTCACCAAAGCTCACCCTTCATTCTTGACGTTCGTTAGTGTCACCACTTTCTCTCACGACGGTCCTGACCGTCAGACTCATTATTGTCACCATTGTGGTTGTCATTGCTCACCAGCGTGACTACGTCATTGGGACTTTGCTACTGCAATGCTGTCACCGTCGCCTTTCGTCAACCATCGAAGGTTTGTTCTTCTTTTACTTAGGTCATAACACGTTGGGACATCATGATTGTTGTGTTCCTTTGTTATTCATTTGTGACTTATTAAACCCTTGAATACATTTTTTGTAGAATATTTCTTGAGAGTAATCCCTCACGCCCTTATGGTTTTGTAAATCACCAGAATCGCGTCTATTTTAGGTTTTGCATTGCTATATTCACCTTATCAATAACTGACTATTTCAGGTTTCACCGTACTCCTGCACTTTATGCATTCATTTGACTCCTACCTACTATTTTTTTTTATCTACATATTGCATTCTATTTCAATCAATTTTCTCTATTATTAAGATTACAAGTTGTAGGGAAAAAAGCTGAAAAATAATATGATAGATAGGTAATGGGCGGTCTGGTCATCCAGTTGCTTGCTACCCTTAGTTTTGGGTTTTTGTTAGATTTGTTGAACTCTTACCCGAAGCTCCAGTTTCTTCAGGTAGAGTGAGTTTGCCCCTTACAAGTTACAACAGATTACCATATTGGCTTCCATTGTGTTCTTCTAATCATGTCTGATGTTTGATGACTGAGATCTCCATAAACAAGTTACAACATTGAGTCCATAAGGGTTTTTTTAATTAGTGAAATTGACTAAATGCAATTTGACTTGTCTATGTCAACAGTGATTGTCAATTTAGAAATTATGATGGAATGTTTCACCATCCGGTTGATTTCTCTCAGTGGAAGAAGATTAATCATCTATATCTGGAATTCAAAAAAAGGCAAAAAATCTAAGGCTTGGACTTGTCACTGACGAAATGAATCCCTTTGGCAACATAAGCAATCAGCACAGTTTGTGGCCTGTTTTGCTAGTAATCTACAACTTGCCTCCTCGGTTATGCATGAAGCGAAAATGCATGATGTTTTCTATGATGATATTTGACCCAACACAACCAGGAAATGACATTGATGTTCATCTCAGTCCGTTGATTGAAGACTTGATAAATTTGTGGGACGAGGGGGTTGTCGTGTATAATGGGTATCGAAATGAGACATTCAAGTTCCATGCAATGCTATGTTGTACCATTAATGACTTTCCTGCATATGGGAATTTGAATGGATACAGTGTTAAAAGGCATCATGCAATGTTATTTTGTACCATTAATGATGTTACATTATTGTATATTAGTTAACTGATTGTTTTAAATTCATACATAATTTACTTTATTTTAACAATAATAGGCATATGACAGAGACAAGTATGCGAGTGAGGAATGCCTCTATGTATGGATTCCTCGAGCCACAATCCATACAAAGATTTAGGCAATTGCAATTTGAATCAGAAGATTATATGAAGAAATGGATACAAAATTCACAGAGAGATGTCTACCCAGGAGCCTACTTGAATGAGTAAGTTAAACTGAACAAATCAATTTAAATAATATATGCATTATAATAACTTAATGTTCTTCAATGCAGTTCACATTGGCAAATGTTCATTATGTCATAAGGACAATGTTGTCATCTCAATTTGTTCCTTGCACAATAGGCCCGACAACTACTTGAAAGGAATTATTAACAGGTCAATTGTATTTGGTAATGCATTTACTTTATGATTAGTATTTGACATCAATATTTTAATTATATAATACACATGCATGTTTCTCTTAATCAGTACTTTGAAAGGATTCAACGATAGTCAAGAAAGTAAATCCAAGGTTGCTGCTAGATGGATTGTAGTTAAAGTAAATCATTTAAACAATGTTTGATGCCTTAAAAATTAAATTTTATCACTCTATACAGTAATTTTTGGTTAACTTTGAATATCTAAATATCTTATTCAATTTAGTGTAATAAGCAAAAAGGAAACACTGAGTGTGAGTACTACGTAATGTATTGGATGTCAACGATAATCCTAGGAGGTTTTAAGGATAATTGGAAAACGATAATTGTTTACTTCAAAACTAATTCAATTTGTTATAATTATTATTATTTATTTTTTAACTTGTGTTTTATTATATCATGCAGTATTTTACTGATTCGAGACCATTGGAATCAGAGAGAATAAAGGCAATTCGCATTCAATGGACAAGATATTATCTAAAAGTTAAAAATAAAACACTAGGTGTTTAAGTAATTTTAGAATCGTAGAGTTATGTTAATTTAGATTAGGTTACAAATGGTTTTATCTATTGACTTTCATTACTTTAAATATTTCTTTTAATTAATAGTAAATATTCAATTATTATGGATAAAATTTGAACTGCCCTGGAGAAACTGTCTCAAAACTCTCTGGATTGGTTTTGTGCTTTTGTGCTTCAATTTGCAGGTTAATTTAGGGTAATTAAAAAAACAAACCTGATATTAAAAAAATTCCAAAAAATAACATTGATTTTTCTAAAAATTACCGATGTTGTTTTCTACTCATCAACATCGGTTTTTAAAAAAATTGATGTTGTGGTTGACTGACAACATTGATTTTTCTAAAAACTGACGTTCGTAAGCAGAAAACAACATCGATATTTAAAAAATTGATTTTGTCGTCAATCGATTTAGAAAACCGATATTGTGTAGTTTAGTTTAACATGGATTTTCAAAAATCGATGTTAACGTTGTTATTTTTAACGTCAATAATTTCAACATTGATTATTAACCAATATTAAAAGCTTATTTTCTAGTAATGAAAGTAAAATATGACTATATTTCATTAAAAAAAAATATTTAAGTCATGGTAAAATTAAACCATTCTTCAGATTTGTTTGTATTAACTATTAATTGAGTTTACTAAAGGAGAGAAAAATCTATTTCTATTCATCATGTCTCATTCTTTCCTCAAAAATTACTTTGCATTGGGTTACCATTTTTTTCCAAACAAACCCATATATCAAAATTGTCATTGAAACATTCAGTATAAAAAAAGAAAACATTGTGAATGAAACCTAACTCCAGTTCACACACTACAGCAGTGTGATTTATTGGCACTTTGATCCAATAGTGACGGATGTAAGTTAGAGATTACGGAACAATTGTCTTTACAAGATATTTTTTTCTTATATTTATTTGATAAAATAAGATTTTTTTTCTCCATAAAAAAAAAAAGATGTTGCCCCCCTTCGATAATAATTTTTAGATGAATGTAAAAAATTATAACCAAGAGATAAAAGAAATAATAAATTGGTAGTGATTTTACCGCTTTAGCTTTCTATTTTTTATTGTTTTTGCTCCTATAATATTAAGTATGCACATGCAAAATCAGTGAGAAACACACACCTTAATTAATAGGATTGTAATTTGTAAAAGCTTATATAAATAATTTATATTTTTATCATAAAATTATATATTTTATAAAAATATATCATATTTTCTTCCGTAAAGATATGATATATTATTTTGTTGCCACTAATATAAAAAATATTATTTTCTTACTCTCAGTAAATAAATTTTTTGGATTCATCCCTGCTTCTATCCCAATATCAAATTAATCATTCTAAAACAATACACAAAGTACAATTTCTCCTAATACAAACAGGGCCGCAATTTTTGCACTAACAGTGAAATAACATGCATTAATTTCATCATGGTGTGAACTAAAAGTTAATTAAACGAATCCGATTGTTTAGTCACATTGAAAAATATCTTTCATTTCCTATACCGACCATGAAATATGTATATACAGAAAATTTACACCAAATAGCATTATATATAGCATAAGAAATTAAATATTTTTGTTTTACATTGTTTATATTTTTAATTGAAATTACTTTTTACGTGATTCTTGCATGTCACTGTAACTTATCTATATAAACGGTCAGTTAAAAGTTTCTTCTACAATAATTTTCTTTTTTTTTTTTTGGAAAGGTCATGTCTTAAGCTAAAGTGAGACAATCATAACATATGCATGCCAAAAGAAAATCGATTTTGCATACAATTAGGCTGAACTTTACTATTATAGCAATTCATTTGTTTCCCTCAACTAGAGTATTTATCAGTGCAATTGATAAAATTATTGACTTGACAGTACTTGTTGGAAAAAAAAAATTGTCATTCTAAAAGACACCATCTTCTCTTTCTTTTCCTGAATCTCCCAGATATTATGAAATCTGGAGCTACCTTCTAAAATGTTTGTTTCAATGAAATTATCAATTGAGAAAATTTGAGTCATTGACAATATTTAGTTTCAATAGGCTAAGCGCATTGTTGAGATATGAAGAACAAAGGTTTTATCTACTTTCATATAAATAACCATAGAGGACTAGATTTTGTGAAGAGATTGATTTTAGGTACTAGATTCAATGCTTCACCAAATTTTCCAGGATATAATTGACTGAAAGATGTAAGGTAATAATCTCAATTGCTAATTTCTTTCCACCTTAACAAAAAGCAATTAGCTTCATTTAGGTACAATGTACAAAATAATTAATAAGACACATTGCCAGAAACAACCTATGTTTCCTAGTGCCATCAATTTCATAGGTCCATTAATATATTGACCAAGTTTGTTGTATGAGAGGTCTCTTTTCATTATACGTATAGTTACCCTAAATTTTTTTCAAACTGCATTTGATACTATGGCTATATATGTGATTCTTCTGTGCACAATTTCTCTGCTGAACTTTAAATGCAAATTTTGACCATATGCCATGTGTTACATTGTATGTCTAGATGACCATACATCATTAAAGGAAATGTGAATCCTTGAAGTTTCTTCTTTGAGGACCACATTGTTGTAACATGGAAAGGGGTTTGACAATAACCCTTTAATAAGTGCAATCATTCCTTTATACTACCCCTAATCATTGTGTCTGGAATTTGGGGGTAAAATCACATTCCCCTTGGAAATTTCCCACCTATCACTTGAGAGTTAAAATAACTTACATAAATTAATCAATAAAAACAGTTTATAAACTGATGTTAACATGGGAATTCTCGGAGAATATATATTAATCCCAACGCACGGTTACATAAAACAAAAGCCAAAAAGAAAATGAAATGGTTGTGATTTAAGGTTAATTAAAACATACATGCAGTATTTGAGTATACAGACCATAGTGGCCTGGAATATCTAACTCGCTATTTGTTGTTTATAGGTGTCAACTATGAAGTTTCGATACTTCAAAAAATGGAAAAGTATTGGTATTATATTCATGTCGGACACAGATAAGCCTCCAATACGTATCCATTTTTTTAAAGAAAATGTAGGACACTTATTTTTATTTCAACACAGTTTATTTTATATCTAAAGATAAATAATTTAATCTCTTAATTAAAAAATTTAAGTCAGTATTACTTATATTAATTATTGTTGATATTTTATTTTACATCCATATATATATATAATTTTTTATTAACATATTCAGGATGTGTCATATCCTTAATTTTAAAAAAAATTATCATATTCCCGTATCCATGTTATATTGTACATGTATCTTATCCCGTATCTGGACTTCATAGGGTGTAAATGAAAATCAACATGAATTTGTTGCAATCTACAAAACCTACATGAGCGTCAGAGCAAACTCACATTAAAATTACATATCAAACAAACTTTCAAGATAATCTCATTGAAATTAATGCATTTTTATCAACTTATCATCAAGAATAAAAAAATAACTTTTTTATTTTATTAGAGATTTTTTAAAAATAAGTGATTTTTCCTCCAAAATTAACTTCTACCAAGTACGTCATCATACATAAGAAATTATTACATCGGGAATCATATATTCCTTATTTAATTGTCATACATGACATATAATAAAATATTATTAATTTTTTACTAAAATATATTTTTGGTCTCTCAATTTTAGATAACTTTTAATTTTGGTTCCACAAATTAAAATTTATTTTTTGTAGTCCTTCAATTTCAAAAATAATCTTTTTTTCTCTTGATCTCCATAAAAATAAATAAACATCACAATTACCCTAAAATTATTATGATATTTTTTTTAATAAAGAGTGACTAAAAAGAATATTTTTTTAAAATTGAGGGGCAAAAAATAAATTAATTTTTTTTACAGCAAATAAATTTAAATTAGGAAACCAAAAATAAAAATGACTCAAATTTTAGTAACATGTCATAAAGAAATTGATTGGAACTAATTATGAATACTTGGTGTTCTTAGACTAGCTATTATTATTAGATGGACCACATGGAAAAATTATTAGATAGTTGTGGATTATGATCCTTATTTAATTAACTATAGTTTTATAACATGTATCCTTATTTACATAAATAACTACAGTTTTCATTTTTTTTTTCTATTCAATTACTCAATAATCATTATTTATTCAGGGGAATAAGTAATGGCAGTCCAATTCCCACCAACTCATCATTAGTTCTTGAAACAAATTAATATTTGTTCATGGTATAGTAAAATTGGGATGCTTGGTAGATAGGATGTAATGTACTATACAATAAGATGTTAATCTTCCTTTTGTCGTTGTTGTGCCTATGGTAAAATGAAATGAGATGTTCCTATGTATAACATATAATTTCTTTTTCTTTCTATCTTCACATTTGTCTCCTCATTTATGATCTTCATTATCACAGAATCGTTGCTTATTCACTTGCATTTTTAAATTATTATCTCACTAATTACAAACTTGAATGTTAGACATCAATGAATTTGTTTTGCTATACTTACTTCACATCCACTCAGACCCAACCACAGATTCGTTTGCTTCTTTGTGGTTTTTTCATATAATTAAGGAAAAAACTTTACAGTCAACAAATACACAAATAAGAATCCATCTATCTATTGATTAGAAATTTCAGAACAAGGCTAAAGCATTCAGAGAAAGTTACCAAAAAGATTGTCCTAGCTATTCTAATTTCAAGGTAAAATATGTTATAGTTTTATGATTATTCACTTACAAAAAGTATAATTTAAAATTATTTACTATTGTCTAAAAAATAGACATATTTTGAATAACATCTAAATTAAAACAATTTATTTTAATTTCTAACCCGTACGTGCAAAACGCTGATATTCAGTAGTATGAACTTAATTTAAACCCCCTATGATAAAGTTGAAAACAAAGTAAGTAACTAACATAAATATTAACAAAATGGTTTATGGTTTTATTGTATTTATATATGAAAGAACGATTTATTTAATAAGAAAAATTATGTTTAATTTTTTCTTTATGTAAATTTTTTTAAAATTAATGACAGTTACACATCTTAAGCAATATTAATTTCTAACTCAGCAAATTGAAAGATATTTGTGATTTTGTACCAAGACAAAAAGAAAAGTATGTATTAACTCATGACACATGTTCGCTGCTCATAACACTATATATTGTGATCCACAATTCAAAACCCTAAATGCCCCTAGCTAGCTAAATATTGATTCTCTGGTATAATATATAGGTCAGGGACCACAACCTGATGTTTATACTTCATCCTAAAAATGGAGGTGAAGATGCCAACCATTAAAACGATACATGTTCCAAAATGGTACGGTAATTAACCTGTCAAAATCACACCACATGGATACATAATATTTTGAAAACGACATGATTTTATTTTATAGACAACAAATTAATGTGTACGCTCGTATGACGAAACAACGTAATAATGTGCGTTTCATATATGTTACATGTATTGACAATATTACAAAATTATCTTCGCATTGAATGGCCTAAAGAAATAGTTGGTATGTTTCTGAGGTTGTAACCCTGATTCTTAGCTCTTTTTGCTGGTTGGTCCAATAAGGAAAGGGAAATCATTTTTTCTTTTCCTATACTTTCTTCAATTTTTTAAATTAATTTTAAGAGGAAGTTAATTTGTCTTATTCTAGAATTAGGACAATATCACAAAGTCGAAGGTTGAACAGTGAAAATATCATAGATTAAGACAATATAGTGTTGGTGTAGGAAAGGAAATTATAATTCACTTACTCGTATTGTTATGGTTAAATTCGGGGCACAAGTTGTTGTGCAGACATGGAAGAGCATGACAATTTCATATATTTGTGGAATAATTCTGTTATCATTATTAATAAATTTCTTATATTTAGTAAAAAAAACAAATTATGACGTCCAATATCCTTCATAACAAAATTCAAATTTTGCAATTGTTTCGGTAAAATTCGACTCAATAATGAGTCAACGTGTTGACATAATATTTTATTTTTTATTGTTATTTATATTTTTGTATATATTTATTTTTTTAATATTTTTAGAAAAATAAAATAATTTATAACCTTTTGAACCTAATTGATGATCTAAATTAACTCCTTAGTTTGACCAGAAAAATTCACAAATCATACCAATCCAAATAAAAATATTTTGATCGATTTAATGTGTTTAGCCAAATTCAACTCATAAGAATGGAGGGGGCAACAGATCCCCCTGAAACTAATTAATTTAATTTATAGCAATAAATTTTTCTTTAATTTATAATTTTTTTCATCAAAATTATTTTTATTATTAATATTCATTTATCTTTTACTTTTTTGTCAATACATTCTTTCTTTTCTTTTAAGTAAAAATATTTCTAATTTAAAAATAATTAATACAAGCAACCTCAAATTTTGTAAAAATAAATAAATATCATTTTAAATTTGAATCTTATTAATATAAACAAATGGTGTGATTTGTTTTAATAATATATATATACACATAGGAGGGGTTCAATTACTTCAAGAATAACTTTTTTAATTCTATAGTAAGTGGATCCCCTCTCTCATACATATTACATTACATCTTTTTTTACCCTAAAGAAATATGGTTTGACTTTAGAAAGAAAGAAAAAATGAGATTAAGTCATGAACACTAAGTTTGGTGGCCATTTTTCTTACATATTCAGGGAAATAAATAAGGATTCCTTTTCTTTACTATATTTTGGATACCAATTCCCACGAAGTAAAAATGTTGGTTCCATGAAAAAGCTTATTCCCTTTCCTAGTTTCCTATAAACTAGAGATTGAGAATGGAATGTCATATATTCTCATTACTTTAAACCAAATAAAAGCTACTATAGTAAATATTTACAGTTCCAAACAAAATAATCACACTGTAGATTTCCATACCATTTTGCTCTAATGATCTTAATTTTCTATTAAAATTTTAGTTAATTATTAAAAAACATGACTTATGCAAGTTCACAAAATTATTTGGAAAATCAATATTTTTTTGTCCTTTTTCGTGTCTCTCACTAACACACGCATGCATGAAAAGTAAATGAGATAGAATAAATGTTAAAATCCCACCATCATCAAACATTTCAAATTGTTTTAACTAACCCAACCTAATAATCTTTATACGTTCCAACATCCAAGAACTTGCTAACTAGCAAACGTAAAGGTGTACTGTTTGAAAATTACTAAGCATGGCAAGATAAGAATCAAAGCACGGTCCATCCACTTCAATTGGTGCAATATATTCCTCTTCAACCATTGGTGAGATCACACGTACCAACAATTCCACCTAAAAAAAATATCAATATCGTGTAGGGAAAAAAAAGAAAAAGAAAATCAAGATCAATACAAGAAAGATCTATGATGTTGCCAAACAACAACTCAATACATTTGAACTTTTTCTAGATATGATTAATTACAAATATAGTTTACTTCTATATAGATATGACTTAAGATGGCGTGACAATCTTAGATTGTTACGTTGTGAACTAATCTTTTCAAAACGCTTCCAACTAGTTTTTGATCGATTGACTTCCTGTTTACAGCACTAACAGACCTGTATATATATTTCTCTTTTGGGTTCAAAGTAGCGATAGGAAGCAAATTAATGTTATAAGAAAGTATATACTTTTAAGTAAAAATGAGAGGGAAGCTTATGCCTATTTTATTATCTAGTGTTTGCATTTCCCTATCTGTATATTGACTTTTTTTAATTGCAATAGTTTTTTCTATATGATGTATTAACAAGTGCTGTATCTTGTGCGCATGTGATATCTATGTATGGTGTGAAGGAACGGTAGCATGAGGGGTAAAATAAAGAAAGAAAATACGTGCGCTCAGTTCTTATACTTCAAATGTGGTCAAGGTTCATATATTTTTATATCGATTAATTTGGTCCTTAAACTTAAAAAAAAATGTAGATTTAACCCATATTCTCTAAGAATTTATCATCTAAAGTTATGAAAGATTAAATCAATTTTTTTTTTTAAAGTCTGAGAGTCAAGTTCACCAATGTAAAAATATAAAGACCTAGACCAAGTTTAATTAAGAGTTTATTTGGATACAAATTATAAGTACTTTTGAGAGCCTGTTTTACTGGAAATATAATGTTTTTTTTTTCAGTAGAGAAACTTTGGAAAACTCTCAAAAACACTTTTACATTTATATCCAAACAGGTTATAAAAGTATAAAGATTAAAAATATTTTTTCCAATAAAAACAAATGCAATTGGTAATTAAGGATTCAGGCCACATAAAATGGCATGTGTTTGTGACACAGGAGGTTTTGATTTTTTTATTTTTTTTTTAAGAGACACAGGATGATAAAATCACACTAGGCCGTGTGAAAATTAATTACCATTATTTGATTGTACATTTATCTTCTGGCTCATGTATGTTGGGATCTATTTACTAATTAATTTTTTAACGAGAGGAGCAAGAAATTTCTCGCTAACTAAATAACTCCAAGGATACATAATGTTTCAGTAGAAATTACATGGAAGAGCCAAATTAGATGAAATTATTATGAGAATAAAACTTGTCCTCTAAATATTTAACATAACTACTTATCTAATACTCTAACTTGATACTATGGTTCAGTTAAATTAATCTCGTGTTACTTTATACTTAATACACACATTTGGTGATGAAAGAGCCATAATTTTAGTGTTTTAAAATCATTATTATTACATCATATATATGCACTGAGATTTTATTTATTGAAATGTATATAGAAATAAATGTCTCAAACGGACAAAAAATTTCTAATGGACTACACAATTTGGTTTTTTAATAGGAAGTTGCCGACTTGGAACTTGGTGGGTTAAAATTGTGTAGGTGCATGTTTGTTTCAATTTAAGAACGCACGTCTCAATAATAATTTTGCTCGTCAAATTCATTTAAAAGAAGTAAAAAGCAAATAATATCATTTAAGGGAGTCTAAGTAAAAAAATGACTAGGAGAATCTAGTTAAATTGGTTGAATACTAAACATAAATTATTATAAACCTTCTAATATTTGCCATCAATTTTTACATGTAAAAAATTAATTTCAATAAAGTTCTTCAAATATGCAAAAGACGTTTGGAAATAGACGTTTGTGAAGCGAGACCAGAGAACATGGGTCAGAGAATGCGCTTCCCAGTGAAATGTTCCTCGTTTGGAAGCATAGAGTGATGGAGAGATTGAAAAGAAAAAAATGGTATGGGCTTGTTTGTGAAAAAAATTATTATTACATCTTCTCTCTATTTTGGAATGAAAACGGGAGAATAGCTAGGATATTTTTGTTGTAATGATTAAAATATCTTTAGTCTTATTTTATTATACACTTCGCAATAGTCAAACATTAAATGTGTAGCTTCATAAATTAAAATTTAGACATAAATATAAATAAAATTTTATTTTAATTCCTAAGATTTTTAGTATCAATCTTTAGTTTTTTACTTAAAAAGCTTCCCTTTATTAATAGATTTCCATTTATCTGAATAGTAACGAATTTGATTCCTTATTTAAGATTTTGATTTTCTGAAGAAAAAAAAAATTAAGGTCTCAATTTTAAACATTGTGGATAAAATATCGTGATTGAAAGAAAATAATCACATTAAAAATGACTAACCAGATTCTCCAATAAAGATTAATAAGGTAAATACTTCATCCCAATAAAATAATTAAAAAAAAAGATTAAAATATTTATGAAAAGCCTTCTGATTTAAAAACTGCTTAATCAAATTATCAATTCGTGAAATATATATATATATATATATATATATATATATATATATATATATATATATATATATATGTGTGTGTGTGTGTGTTTTTTCCTTCACCTGCTGAGGGATTTGACTGATCCAATAACAATTCATAATTTGAATCTAACGAATTCAAATTTAACTTAGAATCATTAGAAGTTTATTTCTCTCACCCATAACATTCGTAAAAAATATGTATTAAAAAAAGAGTGTTGTTAGGTGCACCCAGCATTATTGCTGGTGCACCCAGCACTAACCACAAAAAGACAAAAATACCCCTTACGAATCAAGTTGATCCGTAAGTTAATTTTTTACGGATCAACTTGATAAGCTATTCTTTAAAACTTACGAATCAGGTTGATCCGTAAGTCTTTTACGGATCAACTTGATCCGTAGGAGGAGAAATTATCAGGGACAGTTTTACCATTTTCAAATAATGTTGAATGTACCAACAATAGTATTGGGTGCACCAACACTCTCAAAAAAAGCATTCGTAAAAAAGGAGCATTCCCAGCCACCAACATAGCATGGACCGAGGACCCAGATTAATGAGAAAAGTAGGCCATTCAGTAACAACCCAAAATTGAACAAAAAAAAAAACGGTTACGATTCAAAAGACAGAAGAAAGAACAAGTTTGATGCATTAGAAAAAAAATTATAAAAAAAGGTACTTTATAATAAGCCTGTATATTCAACTCTTTTGGTGAAAACCCATTACTTCAAAATATACTTTTAAAAATTTTAATGCTTAAACTTTAAAAAAATTGAAAATGAAAATCTAATTTTTAATCATTAACTTTAAATAATTTCTTAAAAAATATAGTTACTTAAAATAAAACACTTTCATAAATTATAATCAAACCATATAACATTTCTATTAAATAAAGTAGTTTTAACATATTCTTAAAAATAAAAAATTGCCTTCTAAAAAGCTTAAAACAAACAATCATAACGAGCAGCGGGAGCCATTACTCAACAAAAATTGTACAACAGTCCTCATCACATTCTTTATTTCTCATTCTCCTTTCCAAGACCTATCTATATTCATATCTCACCTTTGATTTCTTTCACTATCTAAGGCAGTGATGTGAAAGGTGAGATACGAATGGAAGTCTTGATTATCAACGCCATATAGTCACGTACTAGGGGTGAATTACACGTAAATATGAAATTTTGTGCACGACACATTGTTAAATAAATTTTAAAAATTGTTCAGCAACTTATTTAATAGGTGCTAAAGTCTCCAAAATCAGCGGTGCCACAACAGAGATGATGATATTGCAAGTATTTTATTTTATAGAAACAATTTTATACAATGTTCAATTATTCACTTTTAAATTGTGTGATGAAAAACAAATCAATACCAATAGTGAGAAGTGTTTTTTTTTATGGAAATAGTGACAAGTGTTTAACAATACACTTTTGTAGCATACTCTTTGTAATATATTGTCTATTCTTAATTGAAATTAATTAGGAATTACAAAATAACAATCGAGACTTGTTAAATAGAAAGCGAGACCCACAAAACTTCATTGGATCCAATAAATTTTAACCTACAGAAAAGTACATGTTAGTGTGTTTAAAATTATGTTGCTATTTTTCTACTGATAGTTGGTTTAGATTATAAATACTACCTAATCACACTGACTTTATTTGAGAAAAAAAAATTAATAGAGATGAAGAATGGTTGTTTTAGGCAGGCAAACGTTTCGAATTTCTATTGCCACGCATGATAAGAAATTAAGTACTCAAGAAGCCGCAGAAAGACTACCAAAACAAGCAAAAGAATCATAGAAATACTTGCAAAGTTGCATAAGGCTATGGCTAAATAGAACCAAAATATAAAAAGGTCAGGAAAATTGAAATGTGGAGTTAGAAGATATTAACTTACATGGAAATATTTCTATGGGGAGAATTGGCATGTACAATTAGAATGCAGGGAAAAAGCAATCTAATTTTCCAGTTCACTCCTAATCCAATCTTGTGAACACACCAAAGCTTGGACAGTAGCAGGATTAAGTGAGCTCCAATCACGATCAAGGACTCTTGCACTATGATTAAATGCCAACTCCGGCACAACTTTTGACATTGGAATGCCCAAAACGTTGCGCGCCATCATGGATAAGACAGGATATCTGGGAGTGTGAACTCTCCACCAATTCAGTATGTTGAAATCAACATTACGTGGAAAGAGAGGTTCTTCCAAGTACTTGTCTAGATCTGATTTTGTGCCTTCACCCTGCGAAGTTTCATGGAGAAATTTATCAAACCCCATCAATCGATCCCGGGAGTCCTTACCAGAACCATGTAAGAGAAGTGGACCATTGCCAACTTGCCAGGCCAGACCTTGATCATGAGAAGCTAACGGGGAGCCTATCGAATGTTCATTGTATAGAGCCTTCACGCCATCAAATACCTCTTCAATACGATTTGCAGACATGCTGCCATAAATTTGCGGATAATAATAATCTACCAACTTCATCTTGAATCGAGGGTCTAACATCGCAGCAACAGCCAACCCTAAGCTACATTTCTCCCAATACTCATCAAACTTGCTTCTCAATCTTGACGCCAAAGAACTGATAAACTCATCTGAATTCTTGGACCATTCAATCAAATGCAACTTAACATCACAGAGCTCAGGGAAATATATATTTGCAGTTGGATACTTGCTCTTAGTGAAAACATTGATAACCTCAACAAAAAGCTTCAAGTAGCTGGTAACCGCTGTGACTCTCTCCCACTCGACATCAGATAAACAGACTTTGTAGGCAGTGTCATTTTCTTGCAAGAGAATTAAAACATCCTTGAATTCTAAGGCAACTTCAAGCATTGAGTATGTGGAATTCCATTGTGATGGATTATCTAGAAATAAGCCCTTTTGACTCAGGATCCCAACCTCTTTAGCCATCACATTGAACTTTGCCAGTATAATTTGTGAACTTTTAATGTAACCAATAGTTTCACGGATCTTATTGACTATTTCACTTACTGCTCCTAGAGCATGCTGAACCATGGCATTAATAACATTTGCAGCACAGCGTATATCAAATAATTGACCATTGCAATAAAGAAACCTGTTTTGCAGAAGTCTTTCACCAATTCTAACAGCAATGTTATCAGAGGTAGAACAACTATCCAGTATCATGGAAAACAATTTACGGTCAATATCCCAATCCATTAGGCAAGTCATGATAGCTTCTGAAACCATGTCTTCTGTATGAGAAGGATCGATCCTTATAAAATTTAAAATCCTCCTTCTTAACTGCCAAGATTCATCAATGTAATTTGATGTCAAACACAAATACTCTGCATCGCCCACAGCATTCCACACATCAGCACTAAGACTGATTTTCCCAGGCAATTTATCCAACATCTCATTCACCTTTTTCCTCTCTCTCTCATAAATCTCAATACAATCAGCCTCAACCCTATTCAACGACACCAGCTCAAACAATGGCTGTAGATTTTTTACAAAAGCTCTGAAACCAACATGCTCAACCATAGCCAATGGATATCCATGTAGAATAATCATACGAGCAAGATCAAACCGACTCCGTCTTTGATCAAAGTTACTAGTTCCAGTGTTGACAGAGTCTTCTTTCAACTGTGCCTGCTCAAATTTAATATTCACAAGACTAACAGTATTATCATCTTTGTTTGAATCTTGATCAATATTGAAATTTGCAATTGCTAGAGTTCCTTCCTTTCTCTTATCTCTTGCCGAAATGTATTGTGCTATGCCATGGCTAGACCTTCTCTGACACCTGATTAAATGGTTCCTTAGATGAGATGTTCCACTGGTACTTGATCCGCTCAGTTTCTTTTTGCAATGCCTACAAACAGCCACACAGGTATCGCCTTTTTTAATCCTATCAAAATCATTCCAGACAACAGATTTCAACCTACTCGATTTGACAATGACAGCATCAGACATGTCCATTGCATGAACCTGGAACAATAGTGTGCCCGTCAAAATTAATTCAAACATTTCCACTTAGAGGGATAAAAATACAATGAACAGGACCACATATATGTACTATATACTATGTGATGTGGGTGCACGTGGGTTTATAATGATGAAACCACAAGGAGATATTAAATCTAAATAATAAAAAAAAAATGCTACCATAAATTAGAAGGCAAAAAAGGCAATACCATACTAAGGAGGTTTATTAAGAGAAGGAAATGCAAAACATAATTCACTCCTCAAATTTAACAAAATGACTCACCACATCATTACCTAGTCCAAGTTTTCAACATACAATGGTACACATTTTATTATACAATGCCTATGATGTCTCAACTAGACCACAATTAAAATTAATTTCTTTGATTTTTAAAGTGCCTTTATCATCAATATGTTCACAATAAGTATCATGTTATGCATGGCATATAGCTAAAACACATGTGAACTGATGGTTGGACTCAAGCACTAGCCTCTCCAGCCCAATTTGAAGGGTCAGAATCTCAACTTCACCATTTTGAAGCCAAGGACAAAAACACACCTAGGAAGCCCTTGTTCAAAGAGAATCAAGACCAGTCCAAGGCACCAAACATCCTCTGATTTACACCATTATCATAGTTAACTGATTGTTACAGTTGACTTTTGATCAGTTTCTAATACATTCAGTACTAAGGAAACGACCAGAGGTTAAGCCGTTGAACCAATTGAACAGGTCCAGTTTTCAGAAATATTTTTATAGAGTTTAATAAATACAACAACGATTCAGCTGACCAAAAAAAAAAAATACAACAACGACAACAAAGCCTTATCCCCCCCCTCTCAAAACAACAAAGCCTTATCCCACTAACCACTAGGTGAGATATTAGCTACAAGGATCACACGACGCCATTTGGCACGGTTAAAAAACCCAAAGTTTCAAAATATTATTAAGTTTGAGATCTCCCTTGATGATTTCTTCCAATATCCTTTTTGGTTTACCTCTTCTCCTTTTCCCTAGGCTAAAAATCATGCAATCCACTCCTCTAATTGGCACCTCTTGTGGCCTTCTTTGTACATGCCAAAACCACCTTAACCGATTTTCTGTCATCTTTTCCTCAATGGGTGTGACACCAATCTTCTCTCGTATAAGGTCATTTTGTAATAAAATTAAAGAGGATGGGGCGGTGAAGAATGTACTTAAGCCCAAAAGTTACAAAATACAACTAATTAAATAAACTCAATGCTATACTATTCACAAATGTGCAAGTCTAAAATTGCTACAAGTTTAAAAGCTTTGCAGAGAACCAAAGCTCCAGAAATGATTCGAGTAATCTTCATGCCAATAAGTCACATAAACAAAATCATAGACGCTTAATGTATCTTATTACCGAAAGCTTGTCACCGGAAACCTATCTAGTGTACTATTATTCAGTAACTGACAAGAACTGTATAATGGAAACAATTGCAACACAAAAAATTATTTGTATTTTAAAAGTTGAACAAAAAAACAAAGTCAGGATTTTTTTTCATAATTTCATAGAAGCTAGCAGCTTTCTTGTAATAGCATTTGATTCTTCTAATCACAGTGAAGTTCACTATCTATACATTGATAACAAAGTCATGAATTTTGTTTGATTCAACTCAACTAATCCAACCAACATCTATCTAATCAATCATTCAATCCATGGCTACAGAAGTAACTTCCAGGGGAGAATGATCCCTTCTCACAAGATAAATTTTTCATTCACTAAGGGAGATATAATCCAGGAGAAACTACTTTTACAAAAATCCAAAAATAAAAACCAGAAAGTACAGGAGATCAAAAATCCAAAAATATAAGCCAGAAAGTAAAGGAGATCAGACAAAAGTTACACAAGGTCCCCAATTTCATACTCATTCCGAATTGATGGAAAATATGGTGCTTCAGAACATATTCTCAAGAATCCAAGATAATGTTTTCAAACACACAATAAGTTAACAGTCATTGCAGAGACATGGGAAAAAAATATAAAAAAAAACTGGTTGTGAGATACTAGTTTGCATTGCATTTCCCAAGTCATCCATGATCCATGCTCAAGAAATAAAATTTAGTCACATCACTTAAAAAATTAAAATATGCAAAACCTGAGAATTTAAAAGAGTGGGCATTTGTTACAAATTTTAAAACTCAAAAACAAGAAACCTTCAGTAATTTTATCTCTAACAGTTACCCTTAATTCATCACCAGAATTCCAACATTTCCCGGCAAGCAAAACCCCATTGCTGTCACGAAATCAAACACACATAACACCATGCAACCACTCAATTCCAACATCAATAGCAACGGCAACCCTAACAATAAAATAATCATAATAACAAAACGAAAGGCAAACCTAAAACATCACTCCACTTTTCCAAAAAAAAATGTATATAAATAAAGGCACAATTTTGACGCAAGTTTGAAACATCCATTAAGCAATTGAGGCTACAGAGACATGGAATTCTCTATTACAGCCTTCAAAATAAAAATCAATTTTTTAATAACGAAAGAAATTTTTTTAAGAAATATACGTAAAATCTAGCGAATGGAATCGTAGAAAGGAAGGAGACGTCGTACCTTGTGGAAGAATAGGTTGGATTCGGTGTGGTGCGTTCGAAGAACAAAACAGGGGTTCGGAAGAAAACCCTAATCGAAAGGTGAAATGAAAGAAAGAAGAAGAAGAAGAAAACTAAGAGAGAGCAATGTGGTCACACCACACAGGCGTAGCAGCTTCCTATTCTTTCTGCTCTTCTTGAAAGCTAAAACGCACCGCTTCTTTGTGTACAACAATATGCTTTTTTATCTTCTAGGTTTAAATATGTTTTAAGTTTATCCAAATAAAACACAGTTTTAATATTATAAGAAAATGTTTGTATGCATATGATATATGGAATTTAGTAATTAATTTTTTAAAAAACTTTTTACATTATTAAATAATAAAAAATATAATATAACTTTTAAAATAATTATAATGATAATATTAAGAAAAATTACATTGTTCTTCATAACTAGTTTATATATAACTAAGTTTATATATATATATATATATATATATATATATATATATATATATATATATATATATATATATATATATATATATATTTGATTCTTTGTCATGATAATATGAACTAAAAATAAAATTATTATATTTTGGACCGTTATAAAATCAAAACTATATGTTTGTGCATAACTAAAACATATTGGACGCATGAAGTGATAAAATGGACTTAATCTCTCAAACCATACCGTTTAACTTTTTTTTAAAAGTAAAAGTGAGGTTATTTGTTGACTTTTTTTAAAAAGTAAAAGTGAGGTTATTTGTTGAGTCATTAGATAAATTAGGACTCTTAAAAATTTTAATTGGATGCAGATAATTATAAAGTTTAGAAGATGTCTTATATGTAATCAGACAAACACATTATATATGCATTTTATATATTAGACGGGAGTAAGTAATTTTTAAGCTTTCATAAAAATTTAAGATTTTATTTAATATTGTGTTTGAGAAATGATTTATAGAAAATGTCTTTGAAATATTCTTCTTAGGATCTATCAAAGACCAAGGAAATATGGGTAATAATAAAAAATTGTTAAGTCAAAAAATATTTGTCTTAAAGACGAATCAAAACTCCTAATTATTTTTTATTAGATGCAAATAAATACAAATGAAAAAAGTTGTGTCTAATATGCTATCAGATAATAATTTATCTATATGTGCGTATGGAGTTTTCAGACGACACACTCATAAGACGATCTGATATAACATTTAAATAATATATTAAAAACCTTTATTTAATACTCTTAAGATTTTTTTCATGCAAAAATCATTCTTCTAGAATATGTCAAAGTCCTATTGTTAGACAAGTGGCCTCAGATATCTTAAGAATGGGGGGTTGAATTAAGATATTCCAAACTACTTCCCCAATTAAAGATCTATTTCACTTTTTATTCAAGTTATAAATTCCCTTAATAAAGAACTTCTTAAATATTGATTCAAATAAAACAATTTGAATATGAATATAAAGCAATAATAAACAAAGAAGATTAAGGGAAGAGAAAGTGTAAACTCAGATTTATACTGGTTCGGCCACACTCTTGTGCCTACGTCCAGTCCCCAAGCAACCCGCTTGAGAGTTCCACTATCTTGTAAATTCCTTTTACAAGTTCTAAACACACAAGGACAATCCTTCCTTTGTGTTTAGAATTCCTTTACAACAAGAGACCCACGGTCTCTTAATCCCTTAGAGAATGAGGAGAAGAAGAAGAATGAATCTCTCTAGAAAGAGATAGATTTTACAGATTGAGCACTCAAATAATTCTTTAATGAATTGCAATTGAATTGGCCAAGGAATTCTTAAGAGGATAAAATGATTTTTGCTCTTTGAGAGGATAAACACTTGTTGTTCTCAGAACTCTCTACAAATTCGTGTTATAAGTCACATATATATAGACCATTGGTGGTCATCAATAAAGCCTTTGAAAAGTTGTGACTCTTAGAAATATTTTCTGAAAATCTTGTCTGGTAATCAATTACAGAAATTGTGTAATCGATTACAGCTTTTAAAATTTGAATTAAAACGTTTATTAACTGTTGGTAATCGATTACCAAAATTGTGTAATCGATTACACAGTCTAAAATTTCGAATTCAAATTTTAGTAACTGTTATAAAACATATTTGGCCACTAGTAATCGATTACATCCTCTGGTAATCGATTACCAGTGAGTAAATCCTTTGAAAAATACTTTTTAATTTAAATTACTTGGCCAAACCTTTTGCTAATTCAATTAGGAATTCCCTTCCTAATATACTAGTGATCATCTTGATGTTGTGACTTGTAATCTTGAAGTATCGTCTTGAATTTAATCTTGAAAAGCCCATTTGCATCAATTGCATCATATCATCATGATCATCATCAAAACATCAAAGGCAATTTCATCTACACCTATAAAGAATAAGAGAACTTCATAGTCTAAAAGACGTTGATCCTCATCAAAAGATGTGTTCTATTGTTGCAGACTTGCTATGATGAAAGAAGTAATTTCCTTGCTAAAGTACAAGACACTCTATCCTATCAACATGGATTTTGCGTGAAGAATGGACATCCATCTAATGCAAGCATTAAATGCTCCAACAACGAAGAACATAGTGAAGAATCAAACTGAAACAACGAATACTTGGAGATAAAGGTTATATATAAAAGAAGCTTTGAAAAAATAAAACATGAATCATCTACGCAAATCATTCTTTCATTATTTCTTGTAAAGCATTTTGTTAATTCTTGTAAAGATACAAAACTATCAAAACACCTTATATACCTTAAGAGAAAAGACTAAAAGAACTAAGTGATATATTCGTCTATTAGATGATCATGCTTTAATTAGTGAGCAATCTTTCAACAAATCTTGTTGATTTGTTTAGAGTCAACGTTGGCTTGGTAGGACAAAGAATATTGGGTTTAAGTTTGGGGTAGAGCTTGCAAGTGTAAGAGCCAGAAATGACAGTAAACAATACTTGTAACTTTGATAAATTAGTGTAAACTCGGTGGTTGCCAAAAACTAACGTAGTCTTGAGGTTGAGATGAATTAATATAAATTCTTTGTGTGCTTTCCAAAGAAAATTGTTTTTCTCATCATCTAATATTTTTATATTCATCAAATGATAAACGTGTTTTACAATCTTAAGAAAAAAATTAAAATTTCTAAAAACACAATTCAACTCCTCTTCCTTCTTGTGTGATTTGCTTCTACAAAAGCTTTAAAAGAACAACATCTCTCTTCTTTGAAAAGACGCGCCTACTACACCTGCTATGACAGACTATGTTGAGCAAAAACACATACTTTTGTTGAAGTATGTTTCACTAAAGCTAAAGAGAGTGGTGTTTTAGCATGGGAGAGGACATGCATTTAATGCAAGCATTAAATGCTGTAACGAACACTTCTTCGGACACAAGCCTTCAATGAAGAAAATGAAGTTGTTTATAAACAAAAAAACACTTGCTAAAGATTACGTATAAATACAAGAAGCTTTGTAAAATTGAAGTTACCAAACAACAAACTAATCTTTGAATTTTGTTGTTCCCTTTTCTTCAAGCTCTTTTCCTATAAATTCATAAGTTGTAAAGCTCTCAAAATACCTTGTAAATATTGAGAGAAAAAGACTTGACTACTAAACTTGTATATATGTATATAAGATGTTTAAGCTAGTCCATGTGCAAATAAACCCTAACAAAATCTGTTGATTTGGTCTAGAGCCAAAAGTGGCATGGTAGAAAAAGAATACATGTGTTGTAAAGCTTAGGGGTAAGTTGTGTTGTAAGAGTCAAAGTGACAATGAAGAATACTTATAACTTTTGTGAAAATTAGTTAAACTTGATGGGTTGTCAAAAACTAGATGTAGTTTCGGTAGTAAAGACAAACTAGTATAAAACTTCTACGTTTGATATCTTTATGGCTTTCGTTTTAAACTAACTAAAGGTTTGAATTTGATCTTTTGAAAAGAGTATTTGCAAAATCTGTTGATATTGTCTGACTATATTGTTTTGTGAAAATCTCTTATCTATTTTTAGAAAACCGTATTAGACGATAGTTGTGCCTTATGAAATTGCTTACAAAATGATTTAAATAATAATTTAACCTCCCTTCTTGTGATATTTTTATTTACATTTAATCCATTAACCCATTTTGACTTGAAAAACTCCATGATATGAAAGACAAAAGAACTTATAATTGCAAAGATGTAACCTATATCAGTACAAATCCTCATAAAAAAGTAGAAGAGGAACAAAAATCCACCATGTGAGTCTAAGATGAGCCAAATGGTTTTCTAGTATCTTGAATCCTAAAAGAAGGTGTGAGAAGATAAGCACCAAGACACCAAATAAAAATTATCAAAAAGGCTTGAGAAAAACCCTTCCATAAGCCTCATAGAAAATGCTACCTATTGAACTAAGGAACCAAAATAAATGCTATAATCTAATCTAAAAGATAGATATATTTTGGGTAACTGATAAAAGCATTTTTTTTGGGTTCTTAAATTTTTTTTTTGGGTTGAGTATCTCATTAAATAAAATATTTATTTTTGGTCCTTAATATTTTGTCTTTATCCTTATAATATGTCTTTTTTTTAGTCCTTATGATATGTTATTCATTTTGTATTATAGTTCATTTGAATAATATTTGATATGGACTAATTTCAAATTATCAACATATTTTAGGAATAAAAACGAAAAAATAGATATATTAAAATGACAAAAACAAAATAACAAGAATAAAAAAAATATTTTATTTTATTTTATTTTATTAGAGACTCAACATAATTTTTTTATTAAGAACTCAAAACAAAATTCGTTAATTTATGAGGACCAATAATATATTTAAACCTAAAAGATAAAAAGTCACGTTACGTAATAAAAAAAACAATGTGTTTTAACTTTGAGCCATAGGGGAAGAATAAGATGATGCCATTGAAGGTTGCCCCTATGTGTAAAGTTAGAATTTGACTTCTCTATCGTACTTTCCCATGTTGTTTATGTGCTATTCCATGAAAATAACATTCCATGACAATTATATTAATATTTAATGATAATATTTAATTTTAAAAATCATAAAAACAGTATAATTTTAAAAGGACAGCAAACAAGCCAGATCCTAAAGTTAGTAGTTATGAACTCCATGAGATGGATTTGTTGCTAGTAGCTGGACATACAATCGGTCCACGCCCCCTTTTGGATTGGATATGTATCATATTGGGTCAAAACCGACCTGATGGGCCGATGGGTCATTCAGCAAAACGACGTGGTTTCAAATTGGGGAAAAGAAAGGCCAAGAGAGTCGAGAAACGGCACTCTCACCGGCGCGCGCACCCTCTACTCTGATCCAGCGACTCCTAATTAAGTTGGTAATAATCAGCCACACTTCAAGCAGTAATGTCTTCTCTCTCATCATCTTTGCGTTTTGGGCATTTTTTGTTTTTCATCTTTGAGTGAAAAAATCTCGTGGCTTTATTTTGATAGGGAACATAAAAGACTTCAAATTTCCAAGATGGCTGCAATCTTTGCTTCCAGATGCTCTCGTGGTTTGTTATTTTCACAACCCAATTTGTGTTTTTGTTTTCCAGAGATTGAGCTTTTTTGTTTGCCAAACCTTGATAACTATGCATTAGTGTGCTCCTACTTCAATGGAACTTCAAAGTTTGTTTTATTAAAGTTATATTATAATTTATGTCTTATGAGCTTGAATGTTGTCTTGTCTCCAATGTTAGTTGATTTTTGTGTTAATGGTAGATGCTTATTCTAAAGGACACTGCCCGGATCCTTTTTTTTTTTTTTTTAATAAATTTTTCCAATGTAGTTATGTATTAGATTGATGTTTGATTTCTCTGAAATTTCATGTTTCAGTGACTGTTTTCCCCCTTTTTATAAAGGTTTTGTCTAATGTCACTCGTTACCTGGAAGAAGTTACATCTAGATTATAGGATTCTTTTGGCATGTTCAAAAGGGGAAAAAATTTATTTTGATTTTGATGTTTCTAGTGAGTTCTATGGTAATGGAGCCCTGAATCTTATTTTTGCGGGGAGGGGGGTGGAGCTGGATTGTTGAATATGATGCAGCCACTAATTTGGTCGCACTGGTACAATTGGCAGTAAAACAGTTTTTGACTACTGAGTTCAAACTGAATTGAGGTAGACCTTTCATATTTGAAAGAATGAACTAGTTGTGTGTTTCCTATATACTATATAGTAACAAACCATAATACTTTAGTGGCAAATATTGAGATTTGCATGGACTGTCTTGTACTTGATTCATATTGATTCCATGCTACAGTAATTGATAACTAAGTTGTATTGAAATGTATATAGACAAATTACTTAAGTGCATTAACTACATCTGGCACTGGCTATGTGCCTGGAATGAGTATTGTAGCCATATGGAAGTACTTGTGCATCATAAGTAATGCAGTTTCGCTACTTTCTCCTGTTAGATGCATCTTTAACATTGAATTTGATTTCCTATGCAACATATTGCTTGCTTCTATATGTCAGATTTTTATTTAATTTTCATAGAGATCAAGTTGTGTATATTGCTAGATATGGTCCTAAGCTAAATTTCATCTAATTCTTGAAATAATTCTTAGGATTGTTAACTCAAGTTCTTATAGTTTAGCAGCCAAGAAGTCTCTTCACTTTACTGTCCATAGTTTTGTCCAAGAGATTGAACTACCTTTATTCTATCTAAATTCTATCTCCCTTACAAGGGAACAAGAGGATGTAATACTAATGTAAACAATAGTAAATTTGAAACCTGAAGTGAAAAAATAGTTGAAATAAAATTCGCTTACTGAGTTGGTTACTACTATTGTTCTTAAACATTGATTAGATACAGTAATTTCAAAATTAGATTTTGTGATATTATGAGTTGTGAGACTATGCTAACTTACATTGATTTAAACTTTCCCAAACACTGTTGCTTGCGGATTAGAATCATAATCATATATCACACAAAACCTGATGAACTGCTTAGTTTGCTGCAAGGCATTCCTGTATAAACTAGTTACGGTTATGAACTTTAGGCAGCATCATGCTAATGAAATATATGAAACCAAGATATTCTAAGCAAAGACTAGTTTCAATTGAGCATGAATGGAGAAGCTGTGTCATGCAATTGTGACACATGAAACATAATTTTGGTGGCAACATAGTGGTGAGACAGGTATAGATGGGAAAACACCAGTTGGAATCATTTTAGTGAGTGAAGATGAAACAAGTTTTTGGGACTTGAAAGATAATAAGCTGCTTTGGAGTTGCACCTTTTTTTCAAAATGTCATTTATTTGGCTGCAGAGTAGTTCCAGTATTTTAGCCAAAATCTTCCTTTCTGCTTGGGTGGGCATGTACCCTTTGACATGCTATGATGTTTTTTCTTTTTCCTTTCTTGTAGTATCGCTTGTAGCACCAAGAGGATTTCTGGTCCTCCTGTTTTGTATTTCAACATTGCAAGATGATTTTGTTGCTCAAACATATGTAGCACTGGCCAAATGTTATGCTTGCTATAATCCTTTTGTTCAACAACTGTGTTTAGAGCTAAGCTGAATATATTAAGCTCAATATTGTTCTCATGTTTCTGATACCCCCTCCTATCTTTTTCTTTTACAATTGAACAATGAAGTGAATATTTTTTATGTTGATAAAATGATATTATCACCTCTAACTTATTACTTCTTTTGGTTTCTTGTGTTGAAAAACCAAAATAGTGGGCCGTTCTCTGTTCGGTGGATTAAGCAACAGTTCCCCTGGTTTATTTACCACATTACATGAGATGACATGCAAAAATATGTTTTCTCAGGTCAGTGCATGAATTAAGTGCAAGATCATGTTTGGACTATCTTTAGTTATATATTTTCATCAACGCTATACTTCGCAGTTTTCCCTACGTGGTGTTGGTAAACCTATATTGTTTCCTTGTACTGCAAAGATATGTCTGCTCTTAAACAAGTCACAAGTCCATTATTTCACTTGCTGATACAATTTTTCTCTGACCCCAAAACCAAAAACTCTTGCCTTTTGCAGCAACAACGTACCTTCATACAGATGAGGACTGTTCTCAAGGTTGTGGATAACTCGGGGGCTAAAAAGGTGATGTGCATACAGGCATTGAAAGGGAAGAAAGGGGCAAGATTAGGTGACACAATAATAGCATCTGTGAAGGAAGCACATCCTAATGGAAAAGTGAAGAAAGGAAAGGTTGTATATGGGGTAGTGGTGCGTGCGGCAATGCAAAAGGGGCGTTGTGATGGCAGTGAAGTCAAGTTTGATGATAATGCTGTGGTGCTTGTTGACAAGCAAGGCCAACCTATTGGAACCAGAGTTTTTGGACCAGTGCCTCATGAGCTAAGGCAAAAGAAGCATGTCAAGATTCTTACCTTGGCAGGGCACATTGCATAAATGAGAAAAAGGGCTGTCCTTGAGTTTTGTTATGAATTCAAATGTCACATCTACCATTTTTATATTTGGATATTTTGATGTGATGTGCAAGTTTGAGTTCTTTATCAATTTATGAGGAGTAAAACAGGTGTAGAAGGCTTCTACTTAAATAACTAGTATATGATTTGGTTTCTTGCCTAAATGAACTAGAGACACGAAAGTCATGTTTGTTTCATATTAACATATCAACTATTTATGATTATGATTTTTTATTTAATTTATATAATTGTTCACTTTTTAAATAATTATAAATATTCCACAAAACGTATTAACTACTCATTAACAATTAACCTTAAGACACTAATAAAATGAATCATGCAAGTGAGTAGAAATTGGTAGGTGAAAGAAAGGGTTCAAATGCAAGCATACATACCAATTAATGTAAAAAACCAAGAGAAAAGGAGAATGTAAGGAACATGTTATGAATTATGATACTCGAATATACTATTTTACAAGTTCTAAAGCACATGCAAATCTTAATCTTTTACAATACATATCCTTCCCTTCTCTTCCAAATACTTAACCTTTATGGTTATTTCTTCTCGTTAGGGGAAAGAAGACTTTTGGGTTGTCCCTCAAACATTCTTTGCTTGCTTTGTTTACCCTGCTAGAACTTCATTATATATACCCTTGAAACTGCTTGCAAGTATTTCTAATTCTACACTTCAACTCATATTCCATCATATCGTCTCGGACTTCAATCTACTCACCACAAAAGATCTTAATAACAGCTTCTTCAACATGGGCATCCTTGGAACAATGGCAAGAAATTTGGACACAATTGTGGGGTAAATGAATCTGTATTATTTTATCATATATGCAAATTATTGTCATCTAGACAAAAAATTTGATCAAATTCTTTATTTTCTTACCATTAAGTTTTCAAATCAATTAATAATGTGCAAATTTTTTTAATTCCATAGCATTTTCTTAATGGAAGCTATTTAATGTTAGAAATAATCAATATTTTATCATATAATTTGAGAATTTCATGATAAGAACACAAGGATCTTGATTTAAATTTTGGTCTTTTTACTGTGTTCCATAACATACATTATTTCCAATCCACTATAACTCCAATGGATAACTACAATAATAGTGCCTATATCCTTCGTTGAATTAATACTTTACAAACTTCCCTTTTTATATAGAATACTTTCATAAAATTGCATATATAATGTAGTTTCAACTTTTTATCAGTACATATATAACATTCTTTTTTTTGGTTTTCTGTATGCCAGGCCTGGAGTATTGCTTCTTTATCCTTTGTAAGTATATGAGCAATCCTGTATCAGTCATTTTTAACTTTCCTAATTAATTCTTATTCGAAACAAGAAGGAAACACATTTTTTTGTGTGTGAAAAGAAAGACAACACACACATGCACTCACAAACTGATCCCAGGCATGCACATAATCTGCTGTATGAATTAATATTGGAGTCATATGATAACTACATTCCTTGTGTTATGAGTAAATTATAACAGATACGCATCAATGAGGGCAATTGAGAGTCCTTCAACCTTAGATGATCAGCAGTGGTTAACATATTGGGTTTTGTACTCCTTCATCACCCTCTTCGAGCTTTCGTGTTACAAGATCCTAGCATGGTACGTACATATTAAAAGTCAATATATTCATACAAAAAAATAAGTTAAATACATATATAATAAATATTTTAATATTTCAAAAGTTCTTTCATGAAATCGATAAAAAATAATGAGACTAATGCATATGCACTGACGGTGTAAAATAGTTTTACATCGTCTTTGTAGTTATAAATCACCATTTGAATTACTTTAAAATAATTATTTTAAAAGTAAAAAAATTTATCATATATAATGTGTTGTGATTAAATAGATAACTATGTAAAAAAAATTATACTGTTAGTATATAATCCTTTTTCCCAAAAAATAATAAATAAAATATAATTTAGGTTCTTCAAGATTTGGTCAAAATTAATTTTAATCTCTACATTTTAAAAACAATAATTTTGCCCTTTTGGTCCTTATATTTTTTGGAATGTAGTAGAGTTTTGTCCAAGGACTAAAAATACTTTTTCTAATCAAAATACTGAAACAAATTTTGATCAAATCTTACAATTTTGATTAAATATTGAGAGATCTAAAAAAGACATTTTACTCAAAAATAATTATTCTTTAAAATAAGTTGAAATAAACACAAAATCAGTACAATTGTAACAACAATTTAACTTTATTTCCGTGCGACTAATTAAACAATTATCATACATGTTTAGGTTTCCAATTTGGCCATACATGAAGCTAGTGTTTTGCCTCTGGCTGGTATTGCCAATGTTCAATGGAGCTGCTTACATATATGAGAACTATGTGAGGCAATACGTCAAGAATATAGGAAGCTACTATGGAAATTCTAAGTATCCCGAGGAGCAAAAGAAAGTTCTTCAGATGATGAGTTTAGATGCAAGGAAAGCTGTTGAACGTTATATAGATACTCATGGCTCTGATGCCTTTGAGAGAGTGATCAAAGCAGTATGTTATAAACTACTCCAATATGCTTTCATTAGCTTAAAAATTTATCTCTTTTAGAATAGAGGAACTTTTATTATCTCCGTGTTATAAATAACATTTCATATATTCTTGAATTTTATTGCAGGCTGATAGAGAAGCAAGGAGGCACTGAAGATTAATTTGACCAAATTGATGCTTAAAGAATTTACATATGCTGTAATCAATAATTGTTGTGCATGGATGACTAGGTCTCAGAAATTATTATCCTTTAATTAAATGCCAACAATCTTTTTAATTTTTTTTAACACTATGTAAAGTTATCTATTTAGTTTACATGGTATGAGAATTAAGGGCTTTCATTATCAAAATCAATTAGGATTTAACTCGGCTGGTTACAAAACAATAACAAAAATTTTTATTTTTTCAAAACAAAATTTCTCAATTTATCAAGAATCTAAATTATAAGATTTTATTTAACTTATAATAATAATAAATTATTACTATTATTATTATTATTATGCAGAGTCACCGACTAGTTTATAATAAATCTTAATCAACATAATCGGTAAACACTGATCATACTTACCAAACGAGTCTTATGATTTTTAAGTTTATTTTCTCAAACATCACCTGAGATATGATTAGTAATAGAATTCACATATATTCATTCTCACTAGAAAAGAGAAAAGCTAAACCATTTATTAAATGGAATGAATGCACTTTTTTTTTAAATGACTAGCTATTAATTAACTTTTAAAACTTGATTTTCTTCTGTTCCAACCATGATCGATTATAAGGTACATTTTATTGTTATATAACTTTTGAACAAAAAGCCCTCATAGTTATACCGAAATTATCAGTATAGGATAATAGGAACCATATATAACTTTTTTATCCTTTAGTTTTATTGACTCCATTCGTATTACATTTCTCAAAAGGTTATACATTTTCTTATTTCATTACAAATCATTTCAAAATCCACCAGATTCATTGTATCTTTTATAGTGTAAACAAAGTGTTTTTGGAAACTATAAAAAAATTTCAAATCTATCTTTTATAGCGTTGGATTTAAGACATTGCATAGAACACATCCTTAAGTTTTGTTGAAAATCTTAGATTGAGGACTATTCATTTACAATTAATTGAAAGCGTGACAAACATAAAAATCCATTTAGGATAGATTCTGATATCATGTTAGAAATTGAATTTGGACTTAACTGAATCATACAAAATCGACTTGTAAGGTGAAAATTACTTTCCACTTATATATGTTACAAGGTGTTGGATAGTTTTTTTTTTTTGGTGAATTTGGAAAGCTTTTATAAATATATAGACTATATCCTTTACTAATCTTTTTAAAATTATTTTAATTAAAAATATGGATAATTGGAAGAAAAGAAATAATAGAAGAAAGTGTAGTCATCACTTAAGAAATAAAGGATACACGTAAATACATGTAACTTGAATCCCATGCCACAAATATTAGGAAGAAAAGACATACCTTTTTATGAATTCTAATGGCTTGACTTCCAGTGATGAATAATGCGTGCTTTTCCTCCAAGGGTATGAATTGTTACAAGGGGCATATGATGGATACTTGGGTGCTCTGTTCCTCCATCGGGAACAATGCAGTCCAAGAATTCACCTGAACAATAATAAACATTGAGAACTTGAAGTGTTACTAAGTGTTGGATGCCAAGAGGTATTGTATTGAGTTGAGGTATTCTTCCAAATACTAAAGGTTATTATCCCATTCTAACAAACAGCACTAACAGAAACCCTTACATTTTTCAACAAAATCAGAAAAGTTCATTGTTGCTGCTTTATTCCTTTCATAACACAAACCCTTACATTTTTCAACAAAATCAGAAAAGTTCATTGTTGTGACATTGGAATGCCTTCTTGCAAAAAAGTTCCATAGACTTTTTAAAGTTAAAGGTTTCAGCTCATGCACCTTGTTAAAAGGAGAATTCTTACAAGAGGTAACAACTTCCCTGCTTCTAGTTGTGATTAATATTCTACTTCCATTGTTATTATCAAGCAAGGCATTTTCAATTTGAGCCCAAAGTTTTACACTCCACACATCATCAAAGATAACAACGGACCTCTTGTGTTGCAAATATTTTCTCACTGCATCAAGCAATGAATCTCGATCCATTTCAGAAATATACTGCGGAGGCTCCTTCCCTTCATCTTCAAATAACTTCTTCAACAAGTCTCTCATCAACTTTTCCAGCCTTCCCATTGTTAAATACTCTGCTGGCAAGAGTAGTTTTTCCTAACCCTCTCATTCCCACCACAGAGATGACAATGCGCTCTGCTGGTCCCTCTACTAACCAACCAATCAATTCATCTTTGGGGTCTTCAAAGCCAACAACTTCAGAATCTTCAAGGAAATGCGGATTTGATCAAAGGAGATGCTGTTGGACACTTTGGCAACCTCCATCACTGCTTTGTCCTTTTTAGAAAAAAGTTGATTTAGGGAGTTATAATTTTGAACTCTTTGCATGATTCCATCAACAACTGACTTAATCTGCTGAACCTCTGATTCAATTCGGTGATGAGGCATCAAAGTTTCAATGAAGTGAATGATCTGACAGAGCAAAGCTGCACATCCAAGAGCATCAGGCTGACATAGATAATGTATTCATCAATGACATCTTGTATGCGAAAAGAGGTTTCTCTCAAATCTTTCACCAATGTTCTGATCCCCTCATTCATGTCGTCTCCTTCATCTGCAGTCCTGCTATCTGCATCCTTGAGGAAGACTTGAATGACATCTAGTACTTATTGTCATTTGATGAGTTTGCTAGCTTCAATTTCTTCTGTATTGTGGTATCAGAATTTTGTGTTCTGAGACTTATTTATTGATCCAAAGCTTCCTAACGTCTACAATGAGAGGAAGACTTTCAAGTTTGCCAACATCTTTATTAAATATTTTGTTAGCAAGTTGCGCTTTTTCCCTTTATTTTTATTGTCATAATAGAGCAAGTAGCGAATCTTGTGAGTTGACTAATCTGTGAATGGGACTAAACAATTTCAGTTCTCTGTCAATGTTAATTTATTTTAGGCTTACACTTCTTCTGAACATTTATGTTAACAACGTGCATTCCAGCTTTGCAACCACTGACTAAATTGGTTTACTAGAAAAGATGAATGATGAATCCTTGTATATGTGACTTAAGACTTTGAAAGTCTTTTAAAAACTTATTAATCTGCTGTAATGATCTTGATTGACAGCAAAAATAAAAAATAGAAAATGCTAACCCGCGTGGAATAATGGGTCGAGAGCCAATTCTTATTTTCTCATAACCCATGATAGTTTTATTTATTTTGAAAATTATTATCAATTTGTTACTTGAGTTTAATAATTACAAGTCAGTTGATCCTTGGTGTTAGATACCAAATTCACTAATGCACGACAAGGTTAGAGACAAAATTGATTGATGCATACTAAATTCAAGAATCAAAATGATTTATAGTGTTTAATGTTTGGAATCAAAACATTCCATTCTTAACATTAGAGATTAAAATGACTTAAATTATTAATTTTCAAAAATTAATATATCTTTTGATAATTCTAGATATTAAAATAACTGATAATTATAATTCAATAATTAATTTGACGGTTTACTCATTTAAATCTTCTTACAATGTTTTATTGGGATTAACTCATCTAATCATTATTTTTATTTATAACAATTATATGAGATACCCTGTTAACAAGGTATATGCAATTATACACTATTTCTTATGTATGAAAAAACTTTCCATGTACCAAATGTCTCCTAAAAGTAGTCATATCAATTTTGCACCTGTTTCAGCAACCTGGCAATAAATACATGGACAATTCTGTTATGTTCATGGATGTTGGATACACTATTAAGGCAAAAAACTAACACCATTAAATGATGAATTACACCTAAATTATGTACATTTTTGTCAAATTTCCTTGAAGTTCTAGATCCTTACCACAATCAGTAGTCACAGCAATAGGAATGGCAGAATGGACCGGTGTTGAGTTATCCTGATTTTGAGAGGGTTTCAGAATATGCTTAGCACCTGGGCTAAGTTTCACAGGACCTGATATTACCACACCATCCAGGTTAAAAGAATCAAAGCCTCTTGGATTTAGATTCTGAGCCTCATTCTGACAACATTTACCAATTGCACCCACTTGGAGATCAAGTTCAACTTCTCTTGTGTTTTGCTGCACAGCCATGCCAGTTAAGTTTTTCTTCACTTCTATATTAGGTAACTTGTTAGGTTTTGCAGGATCAACAAAACTAGTTGAGGGTCTTTTCCTGGAATTGGTGCATGGATGATGCACTCTGGCACTCATATCATCAAATTTCACTCTGTCAGTGACTTTAAATAAGTTTCTACAACCACTATCTATGGCAGAGGGTGGTTTGATAATGGGGGAAACTGAAGCGTATGGAGAACGAGAATGAGGATGAGGATGAGCAGTTGATGTTGGGTAACGAATGGTCTTCCTGGGACAGTGAGTAGCAACTGAAGTAGGAGGATACAAAACATCTGATGAATGGTTCACAGATGAAATTGTAGAATCATTTCTCCAAGTATTATGAGGAAAACTTGTACTAGAAGAGCTCCCAGGTGGCCTTTCATGTGTTGAGCTTAAGGGCCATGGTGCCAAACTGCTATAGGACCTCTTGAACCAAGATGATTTGGCATGTTCTTCAACAATTGGGTGCAAGAAGGGAAATTCAAAGGCTGAATTCGCGACACGGTGGTGCATCTTCCAGTCATTCAGCTCACGACTGCTTAAAGTAGACTGATTGAAATTGCAAGGATTAGATGATACCTGAGAATGAAAGCAGAATCCTTGAGATATAAACTGCTCAGGCAAGTCTTCAGGTGGCCTATTATATATTGCACACGAAGTAGTTACTTGGGAAATAGTATGCAAATTAGTACTAGCATTTCTGCTGACTCCAAGGCTTCCATTTTGAGATATATGATTACTTCGCTGGTTAAGAAATTCAGAGTTTGGACCATTCATCAACAAGGTACTTTGTAATGCCTGTTTGCTTAGAATTTTCACTGATTGAAACACATTCTCAGTTTGTCTCTGTAATTGAGAACCAGATGCTGAATCTGGCATGTAGCATCTTCCTAACAAAGAATTGTCCCTAGCAGCATCTACAGAATAATGCCTTCTGGATTCCTCTTCAGCCCAAAGAACTCCTCCCACAAATTGTTGCTTTTCTTTGCTGCTTCTACCAATCGGAACATCTTTACCCATCAACCTCATTGTTGGTTGGCTGCAACTTGGTGAAACAAGACCTGAGCTTCCTCTTGGTGAAACCATTCCATATTCCTCGTGATTTGGCACCTTTTCAAGTTGATTCTGATTCTGATTCTGTTCAATGAAAGGGTTTCTCATGAGGTTCAACTCTGAATCAAGTGGCTGGACATAGTGATTTGAACACCAACCAGAATTATGCTGGTAGATATCTCCTCTCTCCCTTCCATGTAACTCTCTAACACCTAACCTTCCTGAATAGTGAGGAAATGGATTTACGCTATCTTGAAGTGTCTTCTGAACAACATGCCTCTTACCAATGCTTAAACATTCCTGGCTACTTTGATGGATAACATTGTTCACAGGTAAGCCACTTAAAGAACTTCTTAATGTACATGATGTCTCAGGCTGGTTCATCCCAATTTTTCCACTTGAACTAAAGTTGATTAGGTCACCATGAGAATTGAGTGGCAAACCATAAAAGTTCTGCTCCATGCAGTTATTCCTTATACTTCCTCTCCCCCAGCCAGGCAAGAGAAACGAATTATCAATCATATCAGCAGAAAACGTGCCTGACAACGACCTGTCACCCAAAGCTTGGCCATTATTATCATCGTTTCCATATGTGTGCAATGGAAATTCAGGTCTGTTATTTACTTCGTTACAGGAAGCAGAATAAGAGGGTGAAGGCTCCAAATATGTCCTTGTGTGTGCATTTGTAGACTGAAAACTTGGACCTCCCAAATGATCAATGAACTTCCCAGTGTAACTAAAAGCTTCAGATTCACACGGTTGTGTACTTATACCAGAACTTTGCCCCCCTTGAAGTTCTGAAAGAGATCTAGAAAGGTCACCATATGAAGAAACATGCACTGTAGTTGTGTTGCCTCCATCAAACCGGTCTAAATTATTATTATCACAAATCGTCACATTGGATAATGATTCAGACTTCTCTTCTAAGTGCTTTGATTTCTCTTCACTGGTACACGGCTTTAACAAATTTTGTACAGCAACAAGTCCTAGAGTATTAGAAAATTGTTTACTTTCAACCATAGGACAAACCTCCTTTCTCTTATCTGTGTTAATGGCAGTGTTGCCATTTCTGTTTTCCTCCAAGTTCACAGTGCCTTCATCATTTCCAGTGAGCTTCTCCTCTCCAAATGAAGAAGCCGGCATATCTGAAGATAAACTGAACACGGTTTCATCAAATGAGCTTCTCTTTTCTGGACCAAGCACAGAATCCTCAGCAGAAAATCTCACATGCTTGTCTGATGGTGGCACTTGAACATCACAATGGGTTTCCTCAGTGCCATCTTGAATATTACTACCAATTGAAGTACTTCCATAAATGTGTTTGTGATTCTTAAGAATACCGCCAATGGGAGACACTACTACCTTTTGTTGCTTTCCAACTGAGTCCCAGTTTTTCACTTTTTCCTTATTTTCTTCTGATAATGTCTTTAAACCCAATTTCTTTTCAAGAGCAGAAGAAGCATCAATGTCGTCAAGTTTAACCTTTTTATTCCCAACAGTGCCTTGCTTTGTGAAACTATGTACTGAATTCTGCAACTTGCGCTTGTAAGCATCTCCCTGAGACATTCAAAATTAACCAAAACTTGACTAAGCCTAATAATAATAATAAATAACAATAGTAACATACAAAAAAAATCAACATCATTTTTTAAGTGGTAAATAATATTAAATGGTGATCATTCATATATGATTATGCCTAGATATGTCCCCACCACACACATATAATTCAAGGAAATATTATTTTACAAGAAATAAAATAAAAATATACAAATACAAACATTTATTGAAAGGAATTAAGTATAGATTAAAATAATTAAGAAAAATCAAAATATTTTTTAACAAGATAAATAGTTAAAAAATAGTTATAGTATTTTTATTTGATATAAAAACTCGTACGACATATGTTATAATATATTTTTTCTTGATAAAAAAAAAGAAATACATAATTACATAAGAAAGAGTGTACATACAGAATTTATCTTAGAATTTCGAATCAAATTTATGATATATAGTAAATGAAATAAAATGGTATGCCTTACAAGAAAATTTGATGGGAAGCTTCTAAAGGCATGCATCCATTTTTTAGTGGTTTTCTATAAGAAAAGTTACGTTTTCAATTAAAAAGGTTTTAAGAATTTGAGTATTTTTTTTAAATAAAACTTTAAATACTATTTTATAATTGTAAAAAAATAATCACACAAAAAATTCTAAAAGAAATAATTAGAAATAACATTTTTTTTAGCTTAATCAATTTTACCTTTTAACTCTCTTTTTTTCGGCAGCATCTTACCTTTTACCTTTTAAAATTTATCTATTTCATACTAATGAATACAATTTTAAAAATTTAACTCAAACTTCATAAATAACAGATGATAATAACGCTTTTTCAATACATTGGTGATTGCTTAAAAAAAAATACGTTGGTCATAATTAAATAGCCTGTGTGAGGGATGTAATAATATTCACATGCACATGCAGCTGACGCAAATAAATTCTAGCATTTCTCTTTAAGCAAAACAATTGAAATTAGTCTATTTAGTAATATTTATTTTGAAAAGAGAAAAATAAACTCATTACCGGTAAACACTTTTCTTGTTTCCTTTTAGGTATAGGGATAGGTCAAGACTTTAAACTAAAAAAACAACTATTTCTATATATATTGTAAAAAAATATGGATGTAATTCCCTATATAACGGAATAATTCCCTCACTTTTGCTATTTATTTCTACTTTGCATAAGTATTAGAACCAAATTTTCACCCAAAAAAAATATTAGAAACAAATGCTAACTATCAAATTTATCAAAATAAAAAATATGATAAGTGTCAAAACTTAACAAGTAGTAATTAATAACCCCGACCATGCCATGCTAATACTTATAAAGCTATATTAGTGATCATAATTAAGTTACTTTCTTTTTCCTCTTTAAAAGAAACAATCAATGCATTTAGTGTAGTAGAACATGATTAATTGATGAGTTTAATTTGATGCAATTCTTTCTTCCAACCAATTATGTTATGTAGCATATAAAATATCGGCTGTAAAAAAATATCAAATATCAAATCATTAAATGATGTAACATCTTATCAGTTAAATATAATTCAATTTTTTTATACTCAGAGCTCATCAAAATTAATTTTTGATTAAATCTTAAATTATTTTTTTCAGTAAAAAAATAAATTTCTTTTTTATAAAAGAGAAATGAATATGCGTCATGTCCAACATCCACGTAATAATGTCATTTAGATATATGTTTGGGGGTATGATTATAGAGAAGGAAAGATAGGACTTTTTTATTTTAAATTAAGAAATTACGTGATATTTAAAAATATATGAAATATTAAGTAATTAAATTTATTCTAATTTATCATTTTAATATTAAAACTTTAAAAGATTATTAAATTAGAGAATATCTATTATAAATGAAAATTTTGCTTGCTTTTTTCTCTTCCAAAATATAACTAAACATACCTTCAATTAAAATGATATCAGTCTACATATCCTTGATAATGATTTTAGATTTTAGTAAAACAAATAAAGTCCAATTGTTATACATTTTCACAGTAAATTTTTTCTACCATTCCATAAGATCACACATCATTACAAGAGTTCAATTTCCTAACTAGTGACTGTGAGTTTGTGATATAATGTTATTTTTGAACAATATATGACTATACAAAGATCATCGTGTAAACATATTTTTCACTGATTTAAATTAAACCCATAATTATAAATATCACATATTGTTTTTAGAATTAAACTGTGCATGTAACCAGCGTAATGTATGAGTGCTTTTGTTTCCAAATCTTATCTCATTCATAAGAAGAAAAATTATTTTAACTAATATTAATATCGATCAACTACATATCCCTAAAGGCTAAAACTGTTTAGTTAATACCATAAAGTTTAATGAGCTTATTCAATTTTCACAACGTCTAGCTGTAAATGAAAGTAAGCTTATGCATTAAGTAGTCTATCATAAACTTTAATCCTCGTTTTTATAAAAATATAATGATCTATGTAGTAACTGAATAAAATAACATATTATCAATAAAATTATTAATTTCTTCAATATTCGTAAAATTTACTTATATAATTTATCTATATTTATAAATAGTTGTGTGATATAGTTACTAGTTATATATATCACAGTTGGATTCAATTCAATACCTTCTCAGTCCTAACAACAAATTTGTCTACTTTGATTTTTCATTGCATTTTATGGTTTAAAAAAAACCCTAGAACTGTAGTAACTGAATAATCGTATTCTGTCAATATTCACTTTGACGAATCATAAAGGGCAACTTTATGTTTGACAGAATAGTATATGAAGTTCTTTAATATACTGGCAAAAAAAGGTACAAATAATTTTACAACAGACCAGTCTTATCAATTTTCGTATAATTTTAGTACAAACAAGTCTTATCAAATAATTTAGTTCTTAAAGAAAAGAAAGTTATAAAATAATCTTTTTGAGTTATAAATGTAGAACAATTTTGTTCTTTCATTTAAAGGCTAAAATACCACATTTAAAATCTTTTAAGATTAAATAATTTTTCATTTTTAGGGGTCAATGCATCACTTGTATACTTTTAATTTTCAGGAACATCATATATATATATATAACCGTTCAGAAATCTATGACTTCTAGAGTCTCGATACCATATATAGTTCACTCTATTTTCATCTATAAAAAATACTTGATAGCATGGGACCAATAAAAAAAGTATGATTATAGAATCAGAATATGATGTTGGAAAGTAAAGCTATAACTAGAGTCTAAAATTAGTGTTGAAATTTTGTAGATTTAAAACGAGCGCAGACGTGTTTTTTTCTAAGAGAGTCCAACCGAATCCAACTTTGAAATTGCACTGCATTATTATTCTCAGCCAGTTTTTTAGTACATATATATCAAGTCTAGGGAAAAAGTTAGCACCGACCAAAAAGATCACATTATATCAGCATCGTGCAACCTCTAGTCCTCTATCAATGTACCGATAATATATATCAAAATTGAATTACCATGTACTTGTATTACTTTCGGGCTATATACTCTCCTTCTAGGTTGTGATCGATCTGTTAGACACCCAATGATTTTTATCTAAAAGATAAGGATTATTTACCTATCAAATTTCATATCCCACGTTGCATACCTTTTCTATTTGAGAACATAAAGGCTGCATTAACAAACATTATTATATGAATAGTTATAGTTATGTAATATAATACAAATAATATGAATATAACATTATTTAAAAATAACACCAGAAAAAAAAAAGCACAAACTCCTATTCACTTGGCTTGACAAGAATAAAGTTTTCTTAATTTATATTTTTTTTTCTTTTTATATCACATCATTCATTTTGTTTTATATTTTTTTTTTACTTTTTATATCTCTCTTAATTTGCAAAAGCTATTGTAAGAAGGTGTAGAGCATAATTTATTTTGTAAACAAGGAGCTAATATTAATTCTAGACTATCACACAACACTTTCCATACGAGAAGTCTCACAACGACACTAACACCATTATATATACTCCATGTATCGCCACCTACCCCGCCTTTACTCACGAGTCATGGCTATAACTGCATAAAACAATATAGTAGAATTTCATAGGACAACGCCCATGAGATAAAGATCCATACCCAAACCAGTATAAATTTTCAGACGGTGTCCCTCTCGAATTGCATAACAAAACATCCCTATATATTATAGACCCATTAATCAACGATCCTTCATATTCTGAACCTAATTCACTCACACAGATCCCACAACCCAAACCTCATCATGTACATACACTTTTCATGACCCATAAGATAATTACCCCCAAATTATTAACTAATAGTAGTAGTAACAAGATACTACTACTATAGTAATAAAAAAAAGAAAATATCATCATCATTAGGCACACCTCAACTCTTCCACCTAGCAGCTAGTAACCCATGACATGAATAGGCCATTAGACCCTTATCTTCTTCACCCAAGTGCCAAAATAGAAACCACTCACTACGTTCCTCTAATCACAAACGCGACGCTATCTCTCAAACCAACCCTTTTTTCAGCATCAATTTTATGAAGTAAAAGCCACGCGTAGAGCTCGCAAACCTATTATCGCATGGCACCATCAACTACATCAACACTGAAACTATACATTGGGTTATATTTTATGCCTCAAAACCCACCAATTTAATCCTTACTCGCCACCATTTAGCTGCAAATTATGGGAACTAAGCATGCATACACGAAAGATTATCTTATATTTTATGCTATGAAAATCACACATAACATAGCATGACGATAATGACAATGACATGTATAACAACATACATAAAAAATAAAAATAAAAACCATACCTTCTTCGCAGTGAACTCCTTGTTTAGCTTTTTTTTCTTCTTCCTCTTTTTGTTTATCTTCTTACTTTCCTCGTTTAGAGTCACAACACCACACTTTTCCACTTTGTTTTTCTTCCTCATAATAACCTTCTTCAACTTTCTCTTCTTCGTCACGTTGTTGTTCGTACTCTTCTTGCTCTTGATTCTAGCACCGGAGAAACCGTGTTTCTCGAACTCTTCTCCGATCTCTTCGTCGTCTTTCTCGGCCTCCACCAAGAGTTTTCCGTCGCCGTCGATTTGCGGCGTGACGGTGAGAATATCGGCGAGAGAACGCTTCTTCGGCTCTTTCGGCTTTGGATTATTTAAACTCGGTTTCCCCCACAACTCATTATTCTTCATCGCGGTTGCCTGGCAACCGTTGATGTGCGTGTTCGCCGCCATCACCGTTGCGGAGTTGAAAACCCTACAAACAGGACAAAGCATCTCCGATTCCTCCTCTTCTGCTGTGGAATTCGAGTTTCCTACGACGGATTTCACCGAATCGAACGAAATTCCGTTGGATCTCAAGGTCTCGAGCCGCTCCGAGAGCCACCGAAACTTTGTCACCATGATCGAAACCTCATCAAACGGCAAACGTTTAAGCTCCGTATCGATCTCCGGCAGCAGCGGTTTCTCCTCTTCCATGTCCTCTTTTAGCTCGAAAATCTCTGCGATGGAGCGCCTCTTCGGCACCTTCGATTTCGACCTCCTCATCCACTGCCGCTCCTCCCTCACAGTTCGCGTGAGACAACCGTCGATATGCGCATTCACCGCAGTCAGTGTCGAAGCGTTGAAATCTTGGCACACGGGGCAAACAAGCTCCACCTTATCTTCTTCCTCTTTCTCGGATTCGCTCTCGTACCGTTGATTCAACCTTTCTTCGGTTCCTCCAGCGCCAGCGAGGTCGGATCTCAGTTCGGCGAGCTCATCCGACCACCGCCGCAACTTTGGAGTACTCATAGGAGGCAACCGGGACTCGACCTGGTTGCGGCTGAGTCCGGCTGCGGGGAATGGCCAGCATTTGAAAACGTCGACGGACCTCATCTTGGAAGTGTAGTCCCTGCCACACCGAATCATAACGGCAGAAAGAAAGAGACACAGTTAGTTAGAGTCACAGTCATAACAGTGAAAACAAATTAAGAGGAAAAACAAACTTAAAAAATTAAAAATAAAAATAAGTATATAATAATAAAATATCCATATATATGCCTTATGGAGAAGCCATGGAATCTAAGTGCCATGATGAAGATGAAGATGGATAATGAGAAGAAGAAGAAGAGAGAGAAAGAGGGGGGGGGGGGTTTGGTTTTTAGAGAGAGAAAGATAATGGTGGTGATGAGAGTAGGAGTATTTTTCCGGCTTAAGGGAAGAGTGATGAGTGTGATTTTTTTATTTTTCCGTAACAGTTTAGCTTTATGTGTGCGTTTGTTTTTCTATCTTAAAATTTATGAGTGAAAAGGACGTATGAGAGAGAGGGGAAGTGCGACCTGAGCATCAAAAAGCGACTCACGCTCCACGCACTCACCCTACATACACCTATCAACGAGGAAAAAACCTAGACAAATCATATTCTTTCTGTGCTTTTTTTTATTTTTTTTTATTTCATTCAAATTTAATTAGTTCTATGTTGCTAATTTGCTTTTCAAAAGTTTGGAGTTCAGATTAGCATGGGTTATTACTTATTAAAACCAAACCTTGATTTTAATTAAGAAAAAAAATTATAAATTGAAAATATAAAAAAAATTATCCAATCATTTAATGATAACTTATCGTAAATTTTTTATTTTTAAAATAATTCAAACAATAATTTATAATTAAATAACTATAAAAATGATTCATAAACATTAAATTCTTTTAAATAAATCACATTTTAAACACCTAAAAATATTTTTAACCCTTGGTTTGATACAACGAGGAAATAGAGAAGAGATAAAGGACTAAAAATATTACCACCAAACACTTGAATAAATTGGCTTGGGATTATTACAATTTAACTTAACTAACAGATTTCAAATTTGTAGATTTGCAATGCATATGCTTTAAAATCACTATAGAATTAAAATTGCTATGTTTTTTTTTAAAAAAAATCATTATTACTTTTAATTTTGTAACAGTTCTAAAGAATATGCATCTAATAACATTAGGTGATTTCAGTCAGCAAGAATAAAAGGGTTAAAAATTATAACTATAAAGATTAGAATATTTTAAACTATACAGAAAAAAAAATGAAAAATTATTCCAACAAGACCAAAACGGTAATTAATAGTTTAATACTATTATTTCGCACACGCAGCGTGTGCCTTGTTATAGTTTTTGTTAAATATTAAAAAAGCAAATGTCAAACTTATACGAATACATCAATCTCTAATCACAAAATAAAGTCATACAAGATTGTAATTGAAACATTAACGTTTAATCACCTTTTAAGAAGTTTCATAATTGTTGCACGTTCCTTCTTCAATTGAGACAAAAGAGATGTCTCTGACCTCCAAGTGGGACTTGCTTGATAAGATTTGCTACAGTCAATCGTGTTAGTCTTTTTATGGTTTTTACTAAGTTTTTTATTAATTCTTATGATGTTTAATTACTATGTTAAAAGCCATGTAAGATTGTAACTTCTATCATGGTTTAATATATAATATAAATAATGCATGCATAAAAAGAATAAAGACTTTTAATATTTTAATTCTGTCGTAGGTATAAATAATAATAATAATAATAATAATAATAAATAAAAAATGGCATTCAACTCAAGAGAAAACCACAACACAAACAAAAGAAGTGAGATACAGCTCGCTTTATATTTGTGGTATGAAAATAAAGCTTGAGTAACACACAAACATACACGACGTTCATATTATAATTACATAGAACAAACATCATTATCATTAGGTACTCATGCAATGCTATGCTAGTCAATCATTCTATCTATGTATAAAAAAAAAAAGTCAATCATTCTATCCTTAGATGCATGTGATACTATTCAAAATCCTTTTTGTGAAAGTAATAACTTAGGAGTTCAAGAAATCAATGAATCACGTCACCATGGGCATTTGGCACTAACTCTCTTAATTAGGATGGAACCCCTCATCGACAATGAGTCAAGATTACCCAATTTGCGAGGATGACACCCCCAAAGCCAAGGCTCAACGAACCCTTCATTGCCTTTTGATAGGTTCATAAAAGTATGCTCGAAAACATATGTATATCATTTCATGATGCATGGTTTCGTCTTAAGAGTCTCATCTTAAAGGTATAAATGTGTTTTAAGAGTCTCATCTTACAGATCATTAATTTCAAGAGTTTTTCACTTTTAGGGCATGGTATCGCCTATTCTGATCACTACATGTTATTTTAATGTTTAAGACATTAACACTTAAGTACAAAAACATTTCCTTGCCATTTTTAATTTTTCCACTTATCTATCATTGGTGGGGGGGATTATGGAAATAATAACATATAAGTGCTAATTATTTCTTCATGTTTTTTCTTCTATAACACCGTTGACACTTTTATAAGCTATTAATTGCATGATTTGTTACTGTTTGCATACATGAGGTTACAAAATTGGAATTAAAAGGCTTAATTTAGTATCTTAAAAGGTTACTGTATATACACACACATATATATATATATATATATATAAGAATAAACATTAGAAGTTTGAGTCTTGAAATATGTGAAAAAAATTTCTCTATTTTTAATCTCGAATGAAGGGATTTAGACATGCCTCTATCTAAATCTTAGAAAATAAATCAGATATCGGGTTGCACCTAAAAAATTGTCAGAATTTTCTTTTAGAATATTGGTGATTGTCACTAACAGCACAATTTTTCTTCTCCTTTCTTTCTAACAACCATATTGGTATTGACTAGCTAACGTGACTAAACACGTAAAACTTGTAAATTTGTGAATTTCATAGCTTTCCGGTTCCTTAGAAATAAGGTGATCGATCCCACCTCACTGATGACTAGGCCTTGGTGAGAGACCGAACATGATCCTTTGCAACTGCTACAAAATCTCGACCTTAATTAAAAATATATTTGACAACTCCATAAAATAAAAATTGCAATTGAATTTAAAAATGAAACACGTATTAAATCGATTATTGAACCTTGCATGCAGATATATATTAAAGAACTGCAGAGATCGTGGTCCGGTTGCCGGTGGATGGGTGACTCATTTATCTCTTTGAATTACTAAAGTAGTGCGTGTTTGCTTTCAATTTTTTAAAGTAATTAACCACGTTAAAACAGAAGGAACAAATACTTATTTCTAAATAATAATAATATTGGACGTGAAGAGAAAATATCCGATCTACATTATATAATTCGTTCCAAACATACTGTAGTATACTATAACAACAAGATCAAAATGTCAAGGATACATTATTGTAAGGGCCGTTTCAACTTTCAATTATATCAGTTATTCATGCTAATAAATTCGGTAATATATATGCACGCATTTCAACTTGTCATGATATTAAAGAAAAAAAAATATATAGTAAAAAATAACGGAAGTGTATTATGAAGCTTTAGGGCAAACGCTAGTACGTACATGCATTTATTTCGTCAAGCAATAAAACTGCTACAAAATTATGAGAAAATTAAATTACGAGTATTTTTAATTAGTATAAAACAAATAAAAAATCATATTACATAAACAAGATGAAAAGTTCACAATGAACAGAAAAACTGTAACAGTGTTCATATAAAGATATCGTATATGAATCTATATATATTTATTAAAGAATGTTTTAGAATAAAATAATTAGAAAGAGAACAAACAATTGCCCCTTCTTCTTTTTTTGAAAAATCGCTTTTGTAGCAATCCTTTCCTTACTCCTTTTTTTAATTGGTTTTTACCCATTAGTTTTTTAGGTTGTTCAGATGACCTATCCCACCCTTTCTATTTTTCTACTTTCTTTTCTCATTAAAGGGATCGAGCAACTTTTCCCAATTACATGGAATTCTATTTTCCCTATTTTATTATGATATATAATATATAATTATACAAAAGGTACTCCAAATATATGATCATTTAATTATATATACTCATACATATTCTCTAAACTTACAAATTTCCTTTATATATTAACTCAAATATATAATAATTAATATCTTTGTAGCACCTCGTCATTCAAAACTACAAACTGAGCAGCAGTAGCAAAAGGACAGGAGCAGTCACCTAATTAAGATTCAATATCCTAGAATTTTAAGGTTATAAGGAAAATGTGATCAGAGCCTTACTTCGTTAAATTATCTTTTCTTTTCTTAAGAATCAGTACGTCACACAGAGCTTGACACCTTTAAAGGTGCTGGTTCTCTTTGGGCAGGTCTTTCTGAACAAGCTGCCTACTAGAGTAAATCTGTCTCATATAATAGTGTTCTTCTTCTCTTGATATATAGCATTGTATCACGTGTCTGTTATCAAAATGAAGAAACCATTCTTCAAGTGCTTGCACATTTCTTTTACTTGCAATTTGGTAAGGTTTTATTGGTTAGATGTGGTGTTGCAAAGTTGCAAATGCCCTGCAATTTGTTCTATTTTTATTTTTTATTTTGTTTGGGATAAAAGTGGTACAATGGAGAGACACTCTTAATATAAAATATGCCAATGTTATGTTAGGAGTACAAATAAAAACTTATCTAATTAAAGGATTACTACTCCAAATTGCAACTAATTCCACTCTTGCAACACTACTCAACTTGTCTTGGCCCTAAATGTCACCTAATCACCTTAGAAAGGTTGTCCACCAAACAGAAAAAATGAAAAAGTGACATCTAGAAAATTCAATCCATATCCATGAAAAGATGAGAGTTTGTATTGATTAAATCCTTAACACTTGTATATCAACCCACATTTGACATTTTACTCTATATTTTGCTGCATGAAGTTTGGCTCTTTCGTAATTAAAAATTCATCAATGCATAGTTTGCTACCCGTATATGCTCGCACACCCAGTGTCAGATAGCCTCACCCTAAAAATACAAAGATATATTTATTTAATGGGTAAAGTGTACTTTTGATTCCTTAAAATGTCATTCAGCTTTAATTCTTGAAAAAAAAAATATATTTGTTTTTGAATTGATAATATATTTTTAGTCTTTACCAAAAGTACTGATTCCTTAAATGTCATTCAGTTTTAATTCTTAAAAAAAGTTAATATATTTTCAGTATTCACCAAAAGTACTGATATGGTTTTAGTTTATATAGAGTTAGGAACTAAAACAATGTATTTTAATTAAATTTTAAGTTTAATGATTACATATTGATTGTATTTTATATTATTAATCATAAATTATCTTTTATATAATTTTTTAAAAGATTATTATAAAATTTATCAAATTTATTATATATGATAGTGTGTAATTGGTGCATATATGTACACATGCCGTAGTACCAAATTTATTAGTTTGCCACCACTCAAAGTATTAAATTCATCTGGTCCATATATGTACACATGCCGCAGTACCTGACTTCCCACCTGTAGACAACAATATAAGAGCAGAGAGTGAGTTTTTGAAGAAGCAATTATTATTAAGATAACAAAAAATGATTTGACACAAGTGATTCAACATTTAATTTTTTAATCAATATTTAGGATTTGATTTTTTAGTTAAACATGAAATTATAACTACTAAATGTATCACTTTGCTTCAAAATAAATCGACTCGATTAGTGAAAAAGAAATTAGTTGGGTTTTAAATAAAAAGTCTCATAAATATGTCTTTGTTAAAAAAAAAACTATTATTATAATGCTCATATTTCAAATATTCCAGCTTGGTCGTACAATGAAACAGCCTCCCCTAGCTAGCTGACGAGTAATTATGTCCAAAATGGACCACAAAGATCACAGACAGAGGGGTCACTGTGATCTATGGCAGTGCACAACAACTACGTTAAAGTGAGAAATAAACAGGAGGGGAAGGGGGAAAGGAATAATGGAGGGAAACTGAAAGGAAAGTTTTTTTTGTTTTGGAGGAATCTTTTGAAGTGATAGTGTAAATTATGTTTAACACATGCAATAACTTGTATTTAGTTTTCTAATCATCTATTAACCAATGAAGTTTAAAACACATACATTATTAGTGCAAAAAATACATGAAAAAAATATTAATAAAGAAGATAATAGAAAAAAATTATATAAAATTATATATATATAACTCTCTTCACCTTCTCCCCTATAAATACTAGAAGTATATAAGCACATCCTTTAAATAAATACATATTTCATTCAATAGTAGAAGTAATTAAGAAAATCCTTTACATGTATTTACCACATTTGCCGGCCCATCTTCTGACTTCATCTAAGCAGTTTTGATACAAGACCAAAATAAATCAAAATTAATTTAATAAAATCATTAAATTAAGAGATACTAGTAGTTATTATTTATTTTGACAAGCACCCTAATGCGTGTTACGAAGATATATATATATATATATATATTTGTTTCTAGGCATGGGTCCGCGATAATTTGAGTGTTATACATCAAACTTTAAATTAACGTAAATGCATGGTCATAGAAAATGACATGCGTTCCACTAGAGAAGGGCACAAGAGAGGCCCACACACTATGTTTCTAAGAACATCTACTTCCAAAAGGTTATGGCTGGTGATAAAACCACTATGTAGCGTGAACCTAATTCTCTTTTGAAGTTTCTATACTTTTATGAGATTTGTTTTCTTATCCCCCACTCCCAAAATAATAATAACATGTTTAGTGAAAATTCTTAAAACACCACTTTGCAATAAAGTTCTTCTATAACCTCTATCGGCATCTCATAGAAAAATAAATGTCAAAGACAAACATACCATCGTCCTCTCTGACTCTATTGCTTGTTTGCTTACTGTTTTCCTAATTAAAATAGGACAATATGAAGGCCATCTATGAATTAATATTCCAAAAAATGCATGTTTAATATTAATTCATATTTTATTAAAGAACATAATATTCATAAACTAAATCAATCAATTAATTCATATTTTATTAATTCATAATATTCATAAACTAAATCAATCAATTAAATGCATGTTTAATTTATTAATTTTGGAGAAATATTTATTTGTTTTTATTAATTTTTAAAAAGTAAAAATTATTTTTCCAATAATATTTTTAACCAAACATGAACTAAGGGTTTTGAAAAGCCCATTTTAATATTTTTAATTTTATGAATATTTTTTATTTGATCATTTTATTAATTTAAATTATTTATTCAGTCACATGTTATGTATTTTCTGCATATGATGAAATAAGAAATATGTTAATCAATAATTTTCTTTAACCACTGGTTAAAAAATAAAATAAAACATTTGTATTAAAAACATTAATTATATATTAACAACTCAAAAATTATTTACTACTTATTTTTAAAATAAATAAAAATACTCAATACAATACGTATAATATTATTTAATAAATATCTTGAAATTAAAAACTAGTTTATAAGGCACTTATTTATTTAAATACATAAAATTTCCTTGAATCAAAATTAAACAAGCAATTAATTTAGAATTATTATTATTATTAATATTATTATTTTTTGGAGCAGTGGCATTATTCGGATTAGAGAAACACAATTGTCACCTGAAATAGTCATTTTTTTTCTGATAAAACGGGAACAAAAGGAATTCGTTGTATTTTAAGAGTAAACTACTGTTTCAGTCTCTTAAATTATATAGTGCGGTCATAATAATCCTTAATATTCAGAAAATGTCAAATAAATGTCTAAAGGCTTAAATATAATTTTGGGTAATTTTTTTTTAGTTCTTAAATAAATACTTTTTTTATTTTCTAAAATTTTCAAAAAATTACTTAGTCTTTTTTTCGTTAATGAGTGTCACAATTTGTAACGATTTTTTACACTCATAAATGCTATTTTTCTAATTTGATTTTTTAAAAATGATCATTTAAAACTGTCATAAATGTAAAAAAAAGTCACAATTTCATATTTATATTTTTTTCTTCCTTAAAACTAATAAAATATGTAAAAAAAAAAAATGACCACCAAATTAGGGGTGTAAATGGTCCAAGTTGGATTGAGTTTTTAGATTGGGTGTGTCTTTTTGATTTTGTTAATCACATCCATCTTTAATTGGATTGGGTTGGTTATTAGGTTTGACCATTAAAAAATTATTTCCTTTTTAAGTTTTGAAAAAAGAATTAAAGAAATCCTCAAATTTAAAAATAGGGAGAATAATTTTAAAAATCAATATTCATAATATATTATATTATTCATATGATAAACTAAAAAAATAAACAATAAATATATACTCACATTATCATTCATAAAAAAATGTGTTTTCTTAAAATAAACAGAAAATGATAAACTCTCAAATAATGTACTACCTTGATAATGATATGTGCTTAGTTTAAGATTTCTTTATTAATAATTTAATTATATGCTGATTGGATTGAGTTTTGGTCAAATCTAAAATATCAAACCCATCATCCAATTTAATTTTAATTGGATTCATAAAACTAAAACCAATCCAATCTAAAGATCCAATCCAATCCACAAAAATTTAATTAGGTTGAATTGGATTGAGGAGGTTTAGAGATTGGATTTGATCTACTTATACCCCTACATCAAGCCATATGAGTAAAATATTTTGACAATTTAAAATCATTAAAAATGATTTAAAAAAAAATAAATTAAAAAATGACAGTTAAAAATTATCATAAATTATGAAATAATGAATATAATATATAAACAAAAATAAACTAAAAGTTACTTTTAAAAAATATAAGGGACTAATGAAAACATTTTTTAAGGACTTAAAAAGTAAACAAATTTGAAGTAAAAAATATTTAATTCTAAATTTTATAACTTAGTCTCTAATAAAAATAACAATAAAAACTAACATGATAGATAAATTTTAATTTCAAGGATTTATTTATTTTACTTTTTTTTTTTTAATTTTAGGGACTACTATAACACTCTACAATTATATTTTAAATATTCTTGACAACTTTTTCTTAGTAGATAAATTTAGAATGTCATTAAAGTAAACGAATCTTTAACATAGGACACTCAAATAAATTACTATTAAAAAAAAGTGATAGAGTTATTATTTTTAATTAAACCCCTTTAATTTTACTAACATCTTCTGTAGTTGTATGATAGTGATCTCAGATATGTGGATGCATGTCGTTCATAAGAGATAAGTTCACATAGTGGTTTGTCAAGCGAAGTGAAAGGGGAAAGGAAAAAGAGCAAGCTAAAGAGTCCGGGACTAAAATAAAAATGAGGTATATTTAGACTTTAGAGCGACTAAATAAAAATAGGGTATACTTAGAGGGTTTAATACAAAAACTATGTAAAATGATCGATGAGGTGTACTAGGTAACCTTCTGCTAACTACCTCAATAGTTAATAACATGTTGAATGACAACAAGGACTAACGTAAAAGAAGATTGAATATTACAAGAACTATTTAAAAGAAAATAAAAATACTAAAACCAAAAGATTATATATATATATATATATATATATATATATATATATATATATATATATATATATATATATATATATATATATATATATATATATATATTGAAACTAAAAGCATATTAAGAATATTTTTTTATCTAAACATGAATGTTTGAAACCTGGTGTAGAGAAAGGAAAGGTGAGCTAATTAAAGTCAAAATAAAATGATGTTAGTAAAATAGCTCTTTCAAAGATGTTATGTGTGTGCGTGTGTTTTTGGTAGTTAAGAATACATATATATTTTTTTATGGAAAGTAATTTTGCTCAAACCAAATTGACAAAACTCTCATTTTGAGATTTGTGTGTGTTTGCTTTGGTGTTTTTGATTAGTGTATTTCTACCTATATCCCGTGTTAAAAAATGTAGTAATTTTTTGTTACTGCACAAAAAGTTATTCTTTTATTTCCCTAAGGTATTAAATTGATCCATGGAAAAAGAATATCAATAATCAATTTAAGTAATTATGAGAATTTAAAAAATCAATTTAAGTAAGTCATGACTTATGACCTCCTTTTTTAATTGGGGCACTTATCCATTCTTGCTTTATCATATTCTTTCCTTTTTGTATGTGTCTTTTGTGAACATGCTATCCACATAGTTGATTGATGATTGATAAACAACAGAAAAGAAAAAGTTAGGGTACTTGCAAGGAAGTCAAACAGATGACCACGAAAAAAAAAACATGAATGATGAAAGTTAGTATTTAAGAATATAAGACTGTGAAAATAGATTATTTAACTTTAATACATAGTGTGTTGTCAATGGTGAAAAATTATCATATGATATAGGATCATCATATATTTATATATAATCTTAATTAATCTTCACGTCTAATCAATATTTTTAATCCATGAAAAATAAAATTAATAAGACTCAATTACATATCAAAGTAAAGATAATTAAATTTGGACAATAACTATTTTAGATCATATCATAATTTCTCAAAAAATAAAAATTAGTTTAAATTTGATTTCACTTTTTTTTTTAAAAAAAAAGAAGCTCAAACCTAAATCTAATTAAAATGAGTTTTTCTCGATTGAGTTGAGGTGGAATGAACACCCATGATTCAGATTTAATTAATTACTATCATGTTTATCATTAATTAGTGTGTGTTTGGATATGTGTTAATAAAATTAATTTTAAATTGATGTGATTTAGGTTTAGATATTTTTATTATAAAATTAAATTATGAGTAAAATCTAATATAAAATTTTGGATATAACTAAAAACTATTTAAAAATTTTAATTTAATTCAAAATTAATTCTTAATTCTTCTTTAACATAAAACTAAATATCTAAAAGTATATTTAAAATTAACTTTAGATCCTCAATCTATTTTAACACAAAATCAAACACGAACTTTGTTAATTTTCCATGTACATCAAATTGAAAAGATAAAAACAAAAGAGCTTTTGTACTTGCGATGCAAATTTCAAGTAATAAAAGTGCAAGAAAAGGATGCGTGCTTACTACGTACCCATGTCCCAAAATAGTGAAAAGCTATGAACCCTAAAACAAAACATTGGCTCTACAACACCAAGACCACTGTTCCTCTATTCAGCTATTTCTCTTTGCTGGCTTTATCTGTCTCCACCACATGCATGGGGTCACCCCTTCTCTTCTCTTAGGAGACCTACAAATGCATAGACGGAAGCACAAAAAGCTATTAGTACCCCCATAAAAAGATGTAAAACAAAACAAAAACAAAAACAACAACTCAACTTAATTACAAGTTACCAAAACGAAAAGATCGAAGAAAAGCTACCAACATCGTGGCTTCGATATCCGAACCCCCTCAAATTTTGTCGTCGTCGTTGTTGTTTGTCTCCCAACTTTTGCATTGTGTGGTACACGTTGATCAAATTCTGAGATATATATTCATATATTGCTCCTCTTGACTCAACTTTTCTTTTGTTAAAGATGCTGCATCCCCCCCCCCCCCCCCCCCCCCCTCTACGTGCAATAGAATATATATTTTAAAAACAATTATGAGAAGTACTTTAACCCTAGTGCATGACATGAATCTTACACATCATGACAGTGTTGACTCGATATCTTAACATAGTTGTGTGGCACATCACGACAAGTTCACCAATTTGAGAAAAGAAAAAGAGCCTTTATTATCATGCCAAATCAATTTTAATTAGCATACAATTAAATAAAATAAAAGGTTTTGAGTATTCATGTAATTGTTTTTCTCATGAGAGCAATTCGCGTGATTTCATATTCTAAATTATTCTTACAAGAAGTTCGAACTCATCTTTTTTTTATATGATTCAATTCTCTTCGTAAAAAAGGAAGTATACAAAAAAAAGACTGATTTTTCTATTTGTTCATGGAATTAATTGGCAATTTATTGAAGAGTTTTTTAAATCCACTTTTGAGGAATCTATAGGAAAGGCAAATCTCTAATGATGCACCTTATCCAAAATGGTTGCGGGAATATTGTAGTGTCCTTGCACGGGAACCTGCAGTTCTAACTAATAGATCACAACTCAATTACTATTCTTTTCACTTGTATTTGGTCGGTTTTCAGTGTCACAGTTTGTATGTATATAATTAACTATATATGGAACCAAAGTTTTTCTCTTTCCTTGCTTGTTTTTGTGCTTATGCTTATATGATGATTCATCAATTCTCTTACGAATAATCTTGGTAGTTTAGTTGTGTATATTAAACAACAACAATGTAACAAACTGTTTATGTTCTACTATACAATATACATTCTTAACTTGATTATTAGAAAAAAATAAAAATGTGGGAAAATGAGAAAACTAAAAATCAATTGATGAAATGCTAAAACATATTCATCTCACTCTATTTTTGCTCCTAATTAACTCCACAGCTGTTTAGCTACCTTTTCAAACAACCCTAGTTTTGTCATGACTGAAGTTCATGAGTTTTACTACGTACCATTTTTTTTTAATCAGCTACTACGTACCATATAAAATAGCTACATATGCAGCAGCGTGGTTCAATTTACTTGACACCTTCAATTCGCGTCAAAATGTATAGAATAGGGAATTAATAACCATTCAGCTTGCCTAATAATTGATGCTATTCAAGAGTTTTGAAGGATAACTTTTGCACTAGTTTCCAGGTCTCATTTAATTTTGAGAATGTGTCACGTGTGAGATTATAATCTGTGAACAGTGAGCACAAAAATTGATCACCATAGGCAATTAATTCAATATATTTATTTCCTATTCATATGAGGACCAATGTGTGTTTAATTTCGCCTTTCATTTCTTTTTCTTTCCATCAAATTTCCATGGCATTATTCCTCTCCCAGACCAATCAATATAGTTTCACCAATTAGTTTTTAGTTATTCCATGGCTTTAAATTCATAAAAAGTTCGAAAAATATTATTTAAAAAATAAATGTTCTTTACTATATCTATATATATTGCGAGCTGACTTCAAAACTCAACCTGCACATATATAGTATCATAAAACGATTCGAGTTTTCTTTTCGAACCGCAACCTATTGACCCGGTGGCACATTCCAGGTAGGTCAAAACTTATCGACCAAATATAGAGATAAAACATAATATATTTAAATGGCCCAAACGATCAAATTTCAGGATGGACCCAGTGGCCCAAACCAAAAGGCACAATTGTGAATAGGAAACAATATTCTTCTTTCACTCCTTTCCCTTTCATTTTCATTTTTTGGTGGTGTTTTTCCTCCAAACTAAAACTTCAAAAACTTGTCATCTTCTTAAACCTCATTTCTGCTTCTGCAAAATTTGGGTTGTTTGGGACCAGATATATTTATCTTTATTATTATCCAACTTATATTTTCATAAATTTATATGTTTAAATTTAAATTTAACTCAATTAAAACCCAATATTATATGAAATAAGACTACATCAACCTAATTTATTTTGTTACACAATATATAAATATTAATTCTTACTATATTATATATAGTTAAATCATACAATTACAGTAGTATAAAATATAATTAAAATATTTTTTATAATATATATTTAATATAAATAACATTAATATAAATATAATATCATTAAGTAAAAAAGTTTTATTATTAATAATAAATAGTTATTTCAAAATATAATACCTTTTAAAAATAATATTAGACATTTGATCAAATTGGAAAAATTAAGTGTATAACACAAACTCATTTTTAAAATACATTAGATTTAAGTAAGATTAAACTTCAAACATAAGATAAGTTTCATAGTCAATATAAAAAATCAAAACTTGCATAAATATCTTGAAGTTCTACAAAGAGCCAAGGATCAAAATTATAATAGTTAAAAAATGCATTAGATTCTGACAAAAAAAAACATTAGATTTAATTTTTAAATATAAACATTTCAAAATTAACTCATGATTAAAGATATTGGACAAAAATGAATCCTCCCTCAGAAAATATAAAATATAGCATTTTTCGCTCCCCCATACTTTGTAACATATCTACTTAGGCTTTAGCGCTAAGTCCAAGCCCAAAGGGTGTGTACCCATAAATGACAAAACACTCACCAGCAACACTGACTGCAACCCGTCCTCTATCTCAAGCTTAATTGTTGTTTGAATCTTCAACCCTTTTGGATGAATTAGGTGTTTTTCAAAATGTAGACAAGAAAAGCCATGAAAGTCTTCAACTTTAAAGCAGTAGCTGCTGCTGCATACAGGACCTTCAGCAGCAAGAGGGTTGCAAAACCCTCAGCTTGGGCTTTAACAAACCCCAAAACCAAGAACACCAACACCACAGTGGAACAATGCAGAACCCCCATGTCCAAAATTGAATGGAGTGAAGAGCAAAAGCAAGTTCTGTCTTCCGTATCTGAGGGAAAATCTGTTTTCATTACTGGCTCTGCTGGCACTGGAAAGACCCTTTTGCTAGAAGAGATCATCAAGTTCCTGAACAGATTGCACACCCCATATGGGGTTTATGTCACAGCTTCCACTGGGGTTGCAGCTTGTGCTCTAAAGGGCCAAACTTTACACTCTTTTGCTGGCATTGGCATCATCTTCAGTGATGATGACCCTCAGCTTTTGGTGGAGAGGGTTTTATCCAACCAGGGTGCATGCAGGAGGTGGAGAAAGGTTGAGGCTTTGGTCATAGATGAGATCAGCATGGTGAGTGCAAAACTGTTTGAGAGTCTTGAATTTGTTGCAAGAGAGATGAGGGGTGTGGATGAAACCTGGGGAGGGATTCAGCTTGTTGTGAGTGGTGATTTCTTTCAACTGCCACCAGTGGTTAGTAACAAGGATTACTGTTGTTCTTCTCAAGGGGTGATGTATGCATTTGAGGCTGAGTGTTGGAACAGAAGCTTTGATTTGCAGGTGGAGCTCACAAGGGTGTTTAGGCAATCAGATTATGGACTTACAAGGCTGCTTGAAGGAATCAGAAGAGGGGAGAGTGATCCCCAAGATTTGGAGTTCTTAGAGAACTTATGCTTAGGGAGTAGTGAGTGTGATCATGATCCTTCTATTGTGCAGCTCTTTCCTTTGAATAAAGATGTGGAGAGAGTGAATGATGAGAGGCTGAGAAGTTTGCAAAAGGATGTTGTTGTTTATAGGGCTGTTGATAGTGGTAAGGGACATTGGAAGGGGAATCTTAGGTATGGCATAGTGCCTGATGAAATTTCCCTTTGTGAAGGTGCAAGGGTTATGCTGGTTAAGAATTTGGACACTGAACATGGATTGGTAAATGGGGCTACTGGTGTAGTTGTGGGGTTTTCATGGTCATTGGGGGAAGAAGAACATCTTAGTGGAATATGTAATGATAAAGTGTTGCCTGTGGTCAAATTTGATGGAGGGAAATTTTTGACAATTAAGCCAGCAAAATGGCATCTAATGGATGGACCTGAAGTTGTTGCTTGCAGGAAGCAGATTCCTCTTATATTGGCATGGGCTATGAGCATTCACAAGTGCCAAGGAATGACTCTTGAGAGAGTTCACACTGATCTGTCTAGAGCATTTGGTTGTGGCATGGTGTATGTAGCACTTTCCCGGGTTAGAAGCTTGGAGGGACTTCATCTATCTGCTTTCAATAGATCAAAGATTAAAGTGGACCAAAGGGTTTCAAGGTTCTATAGGAGCTTGGCTTCTGAAAAGAGTAAGGAGGTTATGGTAGTTGATAGGAGGAGAGAAAAGGTGGCCACAGAAGTAGCAGTGGTGTCTCAAGAAAAGTGAGTAAGGGTAGAACAAAGTACAAGACTTGGTTTATCAAAAGGAAAATGAACAAGGTTGCTGAATACTTTGCTGAAATTCTTCTTTTTATTGCAGTTGTCATATATTATATAAACTGACCTGAGGATGAAAAGTTAAATTTTCCTCAAGAGGGTGTTATAATTGACTTATGCAAGACCTGGAAGAGCAATGTACTGTAGTCACTATTATTATTATTCTGATCCTCGAAGCTGTTCATCGATATTGATTAGTGTAAAGAGTATATCATACTAGTAGTGTATAAGATAATGTAGCCACTGTTATTATTCTGATCCTTGAGGTTGTTCATCAATATTTTTTTGATTGATGATAAATTCAAAATCTTGGTTACTCTCCTTCCATTTAAATGCTATACATCTTTTCTTCATGATGAACCGATACAAATCTCTCATAAAACTTTTTTCATACCCATTGATTCATTTAAAATTGATCCCTCCCTTTTGTATTATCATTAGTTTAAGTATGATATATATGTGTGTGGGCGCGCATGTGTGCGCCACTTAGAAACATAAACTAGAAATTTAAGTATGACTAAGTCTTGGACAAAGAATTAGTCTCATAGCTAACACAAATTATCGATGCTTGTGAGGATACCTTGGATCTCACCATGGAGCCAAAGACCCTAGTAATGGTGGTTAAAAAATAGGTTAAATTACAATTTTGGTCCCCATATAATTCCTAATTAACAATTTTGGTTCCTTTTTTTTTTCTCACGAGTTTGGTCACCTATTTTAGAAAATCTGCAATTTTGCATTTATTTCATTTTTATTTTATATTTTAGTTAATAAAATTATCATATATGGTATCTTAAGTGAATATGTTAGGTCTAGAATTCAAGTATACCAAAATAAATGGATAAAAATATGCAAAATTGAGGATTTAACTAAAACTATAGATTTTCTAACATAGGAAGACTAAAATCACAAGATAAAAAATAGGAGGCCAAATGACATTTTGGTCCTTTATCTTTTAAAAAGTTCACTTTGGTCATTTATCTTATTAAGAAAGTACAAATCGGTCCTTTTTGTTAGATTGGAGGCCAAATAACATCGTTAATTGTTTCTCTTAGTGTTTTCTTTATTCTTTCTCTTACACTCCTCTCACAATTTTTTCTTGAATGAAGCTCTCTAAGGCTTTGTTCTCTCCCAAACCCTAATCCTAGCCCAAGCCCCAAACTCAAAACCCCTCAATCTCACCCTCTTTACCATTCTTACATTTCTCCTTTGTGGTCTTCTGCATTATGGGGGTAGTACAATAACAAGTGTGTTCATGCACCATTAGAGTCATTCCCCTCCATTTCATCCTCCTTCAATAAATATTTTAGGGGTTGTGTAGAATCAGAGTCAACAAAGACGAGGAGAATTAGAGTGACTATGCATTTGGTGTTGTGTTTTTTTAGATATGCATTTTTAGATCTTGAGTTTTTTTTTATTTTATTTTTAGATGTGCATCCAATGTTGCGCTTTTTAGATCTTGCATTTTTTTTATCTTTAGATGTGCATCTGGTGTTGCATTTTTTAGATCATGCATTTTTTTAATCTTCGGATGTGCATTTGGTTATGTGTTTATTAGATTTTGCATTATTTTTTCTTTTTAGATCTTGATTTTTTTAATCTTTATTTTAGGTGTTTAACTAGTTTGGAGATTCATTGTTTCATATTGGTATTGTTGAATCAAATGGATTTATGGTGTCATTTGTGTTTTGGGTTTGAAGATTTTGTAATGTGTTATTGAGTCTAAGAAGAAGGTGGAGAGAAGAATGAAAAAAATGACAAACCAACTTCTAAAAAAGTAAATGACCAAAACATAGTTATAAAAATTGGACCACTTGGGCGGTTGGACTGATTTGATCGGGACCCGTGTCATGGGCGACTAGAATAGGGTGTAGGACCGAAAATACAAATGACTCGATTTGGCCTGATTAACCTAATTGAGTCTGGTAAAACTCGATAACCTGGCCTAAGTTGGTTTGGTTTAGTTTTTTTTTTTTGAACTTGCTATTTTTTTAATCGTTCATATAAAATGTTAAATTGTTAATAACTAATTATTGAATAACATACAATATATTTCTTAATACTATTTTTTTTATCTTGATAACAATAAACAATAACTAATTATTATCATATTGATTATGATATAATTTAATATTATATATTTTATATATCTTCAGCAAACTTATTTATGATCATTTGATAACTTTTATATTTATTCTTAAAAAATAAGAGTTTATTTAATTATTTGATGATAATACAAAATAATTTATAATAATAGATGATTATATAATATTTATAGTTTAATCATCACCATGAATTTATTTTTATATATTAAAATATAAATTAATCATATTATATATATATATATATATATATAAGTGAACCACCAATTATACCTATTACCCATTTGACTACTATCTCTTCCGGATGGATCACCAAATATGTCATTTTGTGAATTATATGAAACCAAAATTGCAATTTAGGAAAAAAAATAAAAAACTGAAAACCAGAAAGGAGTCCATGAATTAGGGTGGGTAGAGAGACAAAGTAAGAGAGAGAGAGGCGTTTGTGTTGTGTTGTGTCTCATAAACCTCACACTCTCCCTCACTATTCTCCAGCCTCCACTCGCTGAAAGAGACTCCTACTCGTACGTACCCTAACCTCTTTCTACACTTTTCTTTTTATGTGCTATTAACCCGATCCTTTTCTTTTATCTTCTTCTTCCTATTCTCTTCTTTTTCTTCTTCTTATTATTCGTATTCTTCACTGTGCTGTTTCTCCCCAACTACCCCTTTACCTTCAAGTTAGCTTCTCCCACTTATTGCTACCTTTCACAACAACTTCTGCAATCATTTTTATTTATTTATTTGTCTGTTTATATTTGCATGTGTACCTTTTATTTTTCCTCACCCTTTAGAACTTAGTTTACAGTACGTGTATTGTGAGTAATGTTATGGCTTATGGGAACTTTTTTTTTTATGTCATTCGCATGTGTTTCTGTGTGCGCGTGTGTAACTATTAAAAAAAAAAATCAAAATTTAAGGGTGCCCTTTTATCAAGTTATGACCTTTTCCCCTAGAATTGTATTGGGTGTTTGTGCTTTGGGGTTGAGGCTTTGCCCACCCAATTCAGCAAAAAAAATAAAAAATATTGGGTTTTGGTGTTTTGTAGCCCCTCGAATGTAGTTGATTTTGGGGACTTGGTTTTGGGGAATGGAAAATGTGAGTTTAATCATGAGGGTGTTGTGTTTGAAGTGGGAATTGAAGATGTTGATGACAGTGATATTAACGTGATTACAGTGATTGGGTTTTTAATGTTTACATTAGGAGAGAGAAAGAACCTTCATATTATAGCTTCTCTGTGTTTAAATTTTGTTTCTGTTATGAATTAGGGAGATTGGTATTAGATATAATAAATCACAATGTGAAAAGCTATCTATTCATATTACTCATACATGTATTGTTCCACTTTGTTTTTCCACCTTTATCAATTTTTGCAACACTGTATTTTTGTAGATTTGGTAATTTAAAGTCAGCACAATATAAAGTAGGTGGAAGCTTCAGGATTTGGATGTAGTTCCTTTGCTAGTTGAGTATTGTTGTGCCGGTTATTGCTATATTGCTAATTTTTTTTGTTTGCTTGTTTGATTGTTGCAGGTCAATCATTGTGAAGAAAAGAAGTGAACACTGACTCTGTTATTGTTCTGAATTTCCTCACCCTATACAACTAGTTTTAACGAACATGGAAACTGAAAAGTCTAATGTTTCAAAGGCTGAAGAATTTAAACTCCTTGCCAATGAAGCATTCAATGGTAATTAATACTCAAACAATTTCTTGATTCTTTTACTCTCTTTAACATCACAGTGAAATTTCTGGTTAACTTTAGCTGAATTATTGAATCTGACTCGATTTTAATAAGCAGACTTTTGTTGAGATGCCACTGCTTTAACTTATTTCTTTGTTAATACTTGCTGATCTTGTGAGTTCCTTTTCCAGCTCGAAAATTCTCCCAAGCCATTGATCTATATACACAAGCAATTGAGCTGAACAGTCAAAATGCAGTTTACTTTTCTAATCGTGCCTTTGCCCATCTTCGGCTTGAGGAATATGGTAGCGCAATACAAGATGCCACAAAGGCTATTGAAATTGATCCTAAATATTCAAAGGTGCTCTGAGTCCTTAAACATTAGAGGCTTTCTTATATTTACTTTAATAAAACATGTCCTTATTTTGGTTTATTGTTATAGGGTTATTACAGGCGAGGTGCTGCTCATCTTGGGCTGGGGAAATTCAAGGAAGCTCTGAAAGATTTTCAGCAGGTAACTATTTGCAACTATAAATATTTGTTACTTTGATGTCTTTAAAATATTGAAATGAAGGAGCCTGGGTTGAAAATAACATGTTCATATTAGTAGATCAGTTGCATGGCAAAATATTGGAGAACATTGATATTAATATTCGTAATCCTTTCATTAGTCATGTAGATAAACAATTCCAAAGAGAATATGGAGATGCAAAAAAAAAAATTTTAGCAACACACCATCTTTAAAGTTATTTATTTAGTATATTTTATGAAATTGTACTAACATTAGTATCGAGAGGAAGAGAGGAACGTATGTGCCAACAAATGATAATGTAAAAGGATAAAAAAAGATGTACTAACATATTATATGAAATTGTACTAATATTAGTACTCTAGAGTATGGGTTACAGCTTCGGTAAAAGGACAGAAAAGAAAGTAAAAGAGAAAACGAGATGTTGCAGACAAGGTTGTTGAGATTGAGATTCCACCTAGAATTGAGAGAGTGGAAAAGAGGTAGACAAGTAAAATGAGAGATAATAATATGGGTCATTAGATCCTGCCTAAAATGCAAAATTATATTGAAACATGCTTATATGAAATATAAAATAACTTAAATAAGCAAAATAACATTAAAATCACCACTAGCAGAAACCGTCTCAGTCCCTCAGGCCCGCAAGCATCCCCAGCCCGAGCTATTTTCACTTACAGCCACAATAGAACCACCAACCATTCACTCTCCCAAGCAGTGCCAAAACAAAATATTAACAAATAAATGCAGCACTCAGACAATTGGCAAGGCTTAGATAGGTATCTCACAGTAGCTGAGGTTGCCGCACTTACAGAACAGAGCTCAGAATTTGCAGCATGCCGCACCAACATCTTCCATGTGGCAGCTCCAAATAGTGTTTTTTTATTTAGGGATATTAGTGTTTTTTTTTTAATTTCTATTCAAATTCTTTTATAACCTTAAAATCTTTATTTATTTATTTAACAAAACATTTGACTTTGATAAAATATATTTCTAATACCTTCACTGTTCTCTTTACTGATATTTGTTTAGATTCTGTGTACGTAATGTTTGTGTTGTTTTAGAGTATTGTGTCTTGGAATGAATTGCTACCATGGTTTTTTACATTCTGGTTATGTTTGTGTTACTTGTGTATGTGTATCTTGTATTGCAGTTGTGGTAGTTGGTGGCTGAAGTGGGCCAATGTGGTCTGCAATTGCAGCCTAATACTGTTTCAGGGGCCACTGCAACTGAAATGTTGCACACTTGCAGCTGCATCATGTAATGAGCTCTGCAATTTAAACAATTGATGCTTACAATTCTGTCTTCTTTTTGTAAGCCCTTTGTGTAAATAGAAGTTGTTCTGTCAACTTGCTTTCTAACTCTAGTGTCTAGAGATGATTTTTTTAAGAAAAAACTTAGTAGTTGCTAATGTTTATTGAAATTGTAGGAATCTGAATTTTTCTTGGCATGCAACCTTATTGAAATGTTCTCACACCAAAGTCATCTTGATTGGCTGAAGCTGATTGTTCTTGTCCTTTAATTCTGTTTTAATGTTTTCCTTGTTTGCAATATCTCTTAACCCAGCCTCTACTTTTAGGTTTTTACTTTCCTTCAAAGTAACCCTGACTACCTCACTCTTATTGTTCTGTAACATGCACTTTTTTCAATGTGCAAACATTTTGTTTAATATACTTTTATTGAATAGGTCAAGAAAATGTGTCCAAATGATCCTGATGCAACAAAGAAATTGAAGGAATGTGAAAAAGCAGTAATGAAACTTAAATTTGAAGAAGCGATTGCTGCACCAGAGTCTGAAAGGCGTTCAATAGCTGAATCCATAGATTTCCGAACAATAGGTAATATTTTGAATACAGTTTATGCTAGTATCTTTATTTTATCACATTTTCTGTTTGCCTCCCTCCCCTCATGCATACCTTTTTTTTCCTTGAATTTTTATACCGTTTATTATTTGATACAGTCATGCTGTTATATCCCTTAACTTTTGTGTATTTTGGATGTGTTTATTTTCTAAGGGTACTATTGCAGCTTTAATTTTGTAACGCTTAACTTGCCCGTAAAAGAGTAACTGTAGATTTGTTTTGATTATTTGAAAGTTCTAACTTCTAATACAATGTCTCCTGTGATGAATACCATCTGACATTAAATTAGCAAATTATCTTGATATCCTGATAAGAACCTTGGGAGAACCATATCACAAAAGCTAGTTGTTGTAGTTGGAGAGCCCAAGGCCTTATAAATCCCATACTTCCAATGTGGGATTCAAGTCCCATACCTTGCTATTGGATCCTAACGTATTGTCAATGTACTAACGTGGAAAAATGCAGCAAGTATGTTGTCATTTCGATAATTAAGTTATGCTTGAGATTTTCAGTTTTTCATCAGATTATTTGATTGCATATGGTCCTTGGTTTTCTCCTCATTTAATTGTGTTGTTGATGGGATTTCCTTCTTTGAACACTGTTATTTTCACGTAGTAGATTGAATGGAGTAAGATGCCTATCACTATCTTGTTTCATTTCATTGCCACTCTTTGTAGTGAAATTTGTATTGTCTACTGGTACTGTTTCTTTGATGATAGTGGTCTTGGGTAGCAATGAAAAAAGTTCAATGGACCATTTTGCTATGAATTTGTGGATTTAATTTTTAACTCCTCAGGTTCTTGATTGCTTGTGTATATCCCATGGAATTTGTTTTCAATCCTAATAAGAAAAATATGAAGTGTAATGCTGATAGAGAAGGAAGGGCAAAACAGTGTAATATCATCTCATCTCAGTATACAAAGAAATGAATATTTAAACATCAAGATAATGCACCATCCAATGCTTAAACCTTTTTCTACAATCACAGGAACCATAAGTCAGAAATGTTTGGTGCATTGTGACACGAAAGATTACATCTTCTGTTTGCTTTTATTTCATTTCCTCAATGGTTCAAGATTCAAGAACATCTTATCGAAATGATGAGTATCTTTCAAAAAAGTATTGGTGATGTAGGATCTCATCTACTTTTGTATCTTCCTTTTACATATTTATTTCAACCATTCACCATCCATTTCCTAGTTGGGAAAATGACCCAGAAGGATGTCTCACCCATATGTTTTACATTTTATATAATGCTTTTAACCAAATAGTGACACAGTTTAACTAAAGGAAAATGATCCATTTCTTCCACCACCTTCCTTTTCATTGGTAAATGGTAATTTGGAAGACTAAAAGAAAATGAAATTTATCACCAGTTTTGAGTCTCTTGTGAGGAACATGTCTTAGCAGTGACAACAAGTTTTAAAAATAATCATGTTGTATAGTTAACCATACCCTTTTCACCTCTTGGTTGATGCACTTTTTTTTCTTCCTTCCTGACCTAAATCAATAGTGAATACTTTCAGGATTCCATCACATTCCTTAATCATCCTTCTTTCCCTCTCCAATCCCTTTTCATAAATTCTAGGGATATTTTATGCCTGTCTCTTTATGAATGTTTGTCGCACTTTTCTATAAATTGTCACTCTTTGTATATATTGTATCATTATAGGAAAGGGCCGCAATTCTTCGGTGTCAACCGAAGTGGCCATAGCAGCAGTGACAGTAGCAGTTATGGCAGCGGCGGTGATGTTGTTCAGGACATCAAAGACCACAATAGTAGTTGCAATTGTGGTTGGTTTGCTGTTGCTCCTTGGGGCTTATTGGTGGAGTGGCCACAATACTGGTACACGATCTAGGTCTTAGCTTAAAATTAATCAAGACAAAACTAATTAATCATAGAATGAACTTTAAGAACCTAAGAATTTCAATTTAAGTTGGATGGAATCATTATCAATAATGCATTAAAACGTAAATTGTTTTGTTCTTTACAATGCAAATTCCTTATATTGGCTATTTTTTGGAGCAAGTTAATCACGTGAAAAGCATCTCTTGTTTCTTTAAGATCCTAGTTCCTTAGAATGTGCTTAATACCCTTGTTAGGCTTTCTGATACTAACTTAGGCTCATTCTTTTGAGAAGATTTCAATTTGGTATGTTCTCCAATAAGGAATTAAGGATAGTAGTAGGTGCTATGCATTTTTCAATTTACTTGTAAGAGTATTTTATCTGAAACTGTAAGAGGTGCAAGAAAGGAGGATAAGTCATCCCCTAAACTGACTAATAAAGAACAATGTACATGTTATGCTTATTTTTACTATTTTCAGCTGCTTGCACATTGTTTGAATTATTTTATCTTTTCGGGGTGTTCAATTGCTACCTGGATCGACATTACAAACTTCGGTAATTTGAAAGATTGTTGAGTATGTATTTTATAGATGCCTTTGGATGTGATAGATAATGTAATTTCATGATCTTCAACCCCTCCCATTCTTTTCATTGGATTGCTAATTTCAAGGACCATTAACAACACACTTGCATGATAGATGAGCAACTGTTCTTGTTTGTATTATCGGTGGTCTATAAGATTAACGACCTTTTTTGCTGATTTATATTTACATTAATTCTAAGTTCTACTGTATCGTTTTATTCCACTCATGGACATGAACAAAGTTTGGTGTTTCATTTTAATGCTAGATGTTGAGCCACAATATTCAGGAGCAAGAATAGAGGGGGATGCTGTTACTTTGGATTTTGTGAAAAAAATGATAGAAGATTTCAAGAATCAGAAATTCTTACATAAACGGTACCAAAGGAAAAAAATTCATTGTATATCTGTTTCTTGACAAGTTATTGAAATGTCTTTTTCTCTCTTGTCCTGTTTCAATTTTTTAGGTATGCATTCCAGATTGTATTGCAAACAAGAGAGATGTTGCAAGCTTTGCCTTCTCTTGTTGACATACATGTTCCTGATGGCAAACATTTTACTGTTTGTGGTGATGTTCATGGTCAGGTAATTGGTTTATTACAATATTTGAATTGTTCATAACATTTTTTGGGTCACAGACTTGATTTTGAACTTAAGGGCAGCTGAAGTTGATAGGTGACTTCAGAATATGGTAAAACAAATTATTGCTTATAACTTTGTAATGCCTTCTGTTACTTTTACAGGAAACCCATTTGAAATAATTTAATCGCATATGAGAAGCAACTGTGAAAACCCGTCCTTTAAAATTCTGACATTCATTTTTATCAATAATCACCAATTTACAGCCTCCAGGATCTACTGCACTCCTTTACAGGGCTTTTCTCATACATCTCTTATCCAAACCTTGGAAATGACATTAAAAACTAAATTTGTTAATCAAATACTTTGCTGATCCAAAAAAAATGCATTTGTAAACATCATAAACTGAAGAAAAACTATGCAAATAATTAACTGACCACTCCTACTGTTGTGAAATAAAGCATCTTTCCTTTCTAGTGGTTGGATATGGGGAGAAAGAGCACACTGGAATTTGAAATTCAACAAGTCACTGCTTTACTAATAAAATATCAAGATTTACTGTGTATGTCTGAATCATTCCTATTGTAGTGTTGGCACTAAAAAAGAAATTAGGCTGTGCAGTCGAGTAGGATGCTTGTGTGTAGTGTTTATAATACAAAATAGACTTGTCAAAAGGAAGTAACTTAGGAAAAAGTGGCGTTTGAGGGAAATTAGCCCATTTTTCGTTTGAAAAACCAACCTGAACAATGCCGTGCATTGTGTTTCCAGAGTAACTTGAAGTCTTGAACAGTAATAGAAAACGAAATTTGAATCCCATAGAAGGTTCTCCCATCATTGCAGGGCATGTAATTTATAAATTTTGTTATCTTTTAAACAGTTCCATTTCTCTCAGACATACTTGAATGTGATGTGAAGTCTTCTTTTATCCTGTTGCATCATTTTGCTTGGCTTTTGAATTTTTTTCTTTAATTTTTAACCTTGCAATTTCATTAGTATTTGTTTTCCATCTTCTGCAGTACTATGATCTTCTGAATATTTTTGAGCTTAATGGGCTTCCTTCAGAAGAGAATCCGTATCTATTTAATGGTGACTTTGTGGATAGGGGATCTTTTTCATTGGAAGTTATCCTCACTTTGTTTGCATTTAAGTGCATGTCTCCATCAGGTAAACCCTAGATCTTCATCAGTAACTTTTGTTATCCCTTTTTTGAGACATTATGAATTTAGGATCCCTTAATCATCTGTTTTGTTGCATTTTACGATCTGTTAGAATCAAAAAGATTTTTTCCCTCTAATATTATAAGTTGAAATTCTTTATTATTCCTTTTGCAATTGACCTCATAAATTGCAGTAATTAGTTTTATTGTTTCAAGTGAATTGTATAATGTTGTCTGTGATTGAGCATTACTTAAATATTTTCTTCTTTCCTCACTTTATCCAGTTCGGTTGTTTGAGAGAATGTTATTCGTTTTTCTCCTAGTATATTGTAACTTATTTTGTTGCCATATGATTTTCAGCCATATATTTAGCCAGAGGAAATCATGAGAGTAAGAGCATGAACAAGATATATGGTTTTGAGGGTGAGGTGCGCTCGAAGTTGAATGAAACATTTGTCGAACTATTTGCAGAAGTATTCTGCTGTTTGCCTTTGGCTCATGTGATAAATGAGAAAGTTTTCGTAGTTCATGGAGGTCTTTTTAGTGTTGATGGGGTCAAACTCTCTGACATCCGATCAATTAATAGATTTTGTGAGCCTCCTGAAGAAGGTTAGATACATCCTTTTTTGTTGTCTCTAATTGATCTCCCAGTTAACCACACATACCTAAATCCCTCTAAACTTTCCATTCTTGCACTACATAGACTCACCTTTGGCTTTTTCACCCTCAGTATTGTAGTTTTATGTACCTATGTTTGGTATGTGTAGGGTTGATGTGTGAATTGCTATGGAGCGATCCACAACCTCTCCCTGGAAGGGGCCCAAGTAAGCGTGGTGTAGGCCTTTCTTTTGGTGCAGATGTTACAAAAAGGTTTTTGCAGGAAAATAATTTAGGTATGTTTTGCATTAGTCTGATGTTTTATTAAAGCTTATTTGTTCTTTAATCAGTGGCTTCACATAAATTACCAATTTACAGATTTAGTTGTGAGATCTCACGAAGTAAAGGATGAGGGTTATGAGATTGAACATGAGGGTAAACTCATAACTGTGTTTTCTGCTCCAAATTACTGTGACCAGGTAACCATATCCCTTCTGCTATATTCTTTTTTATTTTTATGGCATTTGCTTACTTGATTGTCTTGGAAGATTTGAGAGGAGGGAGAAAGGGGGCTGGGGGAATGGGATTCATGGATCCCAGCCCCATGTTATTGAAAGAGGCATTTGTTGTAGTAATCATTTATATAGGCTCATCCCTCAGGTTGTGCTTTGTGTATGTAAACATATTATCGAGATAAGTTCCAGGAGTGAGGAAATTAATCATGTTACTTGCCTGATTAACTAGGATGCTTTTCCAGCCACATTAAGTGTGTAAATGAAAATAATATTTCACTGCCTTTCCTTTGTATATTTGTTGTTTGCATGGACAGTGTGCATGGGGCATGCTTATATTAATATCAAATCATTTTCCCTTCTATGAAGTGTGTAAATGTTGATTTTTCATTGCATGCTGCAGATGGGTAACAAGGGTGCCTTTATTCGATTTGAAGCGCCTGATTTGAAACCTAACATTGTCACATTTTCAGCGGTGGTTAGTATCTTTTATCTTTTGGAGTATGCTCTGTTATATCATGTTTTGTCACTCATCCTCCACACACAAAAAAATGAATATGTTCTTTCTTTGTTTTATTTAACAAATTTTCTGGTGCATTATGACTGCATATCTTTCAATCTGTGTTATATAGGGTTGACATTCTTTCCTTGTGTCTGGTTTATTTTGTTGAATATGCAGCCACACCCTGATGTCAAACCTATGGCATATGCAAACAACTTCCTCCGGATGTTCTCATAATTTATACAGCTGACTAGAAGCCTAGAACTGCCAATTGTTATGCTGTTTTGCAATGACTGTGTTATGCCCTAAGGGCAAGTTTAAGGTGGTGGCTAGCGAAGATTTGGTACATGTTGGCCACTGTTGTTATGTATAATATTTTTGGCTTAAAATTTTATTAAAATTCATTTTTTCTCCCCCCTAATGTTACCCCTTTAGCTTGTGCCTTGTCATTTGGCAAACAAGTGTAAGAAAAATTTGCATCTTCATTAGCTTTGTGAAACTCTAGTGATAATGTTTACTTAAAACTGAACATGGACACTGCATAGATGGATGCAAGACCATTTACTTTGTGTTTCTGCTAGTGTCTAGCTGTTGATTAGACTTGGATCCCAAGTTTCAATTGAATGAGATATTTGTTTTATGCAAGACCATTTACTTTGTGTTTCTGCCAGTGTCTAGCTGTTGATTAGACTTGGATCCCAAGTTTCAATTGAATGAGATATTTGTTTACAAAATTGATGGTTGTTTGTTATTAAACTTGAGAGTTTATGTAAACTCGTGAGAGTTTTATAGACTCGACTCGTAGACTCGTAAGAGTCCATTTCATATAAAAATAATAACAAGATATTTATAATAGCATACCAATTAAACATTTAAACAATATAATAAAACAAAATAGTAAATCATAAATTTCACAATTCTTAAATAACCAAGTCTAATAATGTATTAGTACTAGATAATAATTATTTTAGTGGTAGATCATTGTCATTGAGGGTTTGATGTTATTAGAAAACAAAAATTTGATGTTATTAAATGTAAGAATTTTTTTTATTTGAAAACAACACATTAAAGAAGGTATTTTGAACACTAAATAGACAAAAAATATTCTAAAATGACTTATATTTTTGTTTTAATTTTTTTAACTTACTAACTCGTTAACTCAGTGATAAATTCAAGAGTCTATCAAGTTTATTTAAAGTTTAGAGTCTATCCAAAGTTTATTAAAAATAGAGTTTACTCATGAGTTAACTCATAGAAGATAGAGTTAGCGAGTTAACTTGAGAGTTTAATAACCATGATTGTTTGTTTTACCGAAATAATTATTTTTATTAATCAAATATTAAAAGGTTTGTATCTCCAAATTTGAGGATTCAAAATTTATTCTGCAACATTTTTTGTCAATATAAATTTTATCCTTACTAGCAGCAGTCCATGACGGAAGGATAATATTGATCTTTATTATATGGAATATATTTTTACCAAGAAATATTAAGGGAAAAATAAGTGAAAGCACTTGACAAATTTTGCACGAGGATAACTTAAAAAGGTTGTCTATTTTTATTATTATTTCAATTTTTATGTATCTGAGTTTTTGTATTGTTGTTGTTCATATAGTAGCTGTCGTAATTAAAGTTTTACTAATTTACTAAAAAAGAAAACAATAGAATTAAGTCGAAATTATGATTTATAATCCCTTCATGAGCCGATATTCATAAAAATCATGAGCCACATTCTTAAGGTTTTGCCCAAAACGATTGGTTGAAAATCTATATGGAAAATGAGTATATGACCTGAAGCGGTGAATCTCGATGCTTTCATGTTATCTTGTGCTTGCGAGTTAGTTAGTAAAAGTTTAGATAGAGAAATTTTGTTAATTAACTTGACATAAAACTTGCTTTTATGTAAACTTGGGTTTACTCGGGTAGAATCATATGTACTCAAGTTTAGGGACGATTGAGTGAGTGAATTCGAATTGTATTTTGCTTATAAAGAAACTTAAAATGTTGTGTAAATGAAGTTTGAATGTTGGAGTTCAACATTCAAAATGACAATGGTGTAATTCAATTTCGAAGTTGCGTCTAACATGCCAATGTGAAGATAATTTCCGCCAAGGAGTGAACAAAGTTGGAAGACGTGGAGATCCTCAATACAAGTGCAATGAGGTGGGTAACATGACTTGGATGAACCCAACAATGCAGTGCATGCTTGGCTTTCAGGTGTATGAAGCTTGAACGAATGTTTGTAAAAGACACTCGTTCGTTACTTTTAATCTTAACGAATGTTTGGAACGGAATTCCAAATATGCTTTTAAGTTTGGGATGAAACTCATGAGTTCTAGTGGTGAACCTAACTCGGTGACTCTCATGAGGTGTACAAACCTAGGATCAATGAATGTTGAATGTTGATGTTGTTATTTGCCAACATCCTAGTCCATTAAGAATTCAACGGACATTCAGCCTAAAATGAAGGAAGACTTAGGCTCCAAATATTAACAACCATTTGGAAACTATAAACTCAACCATCATGTGGGTACCAACTCAATTATTATTGGTCTACAATGGTGATAATGGAAATCAAATCAAAGTCCTCATATATTTATTTCAACCTTCCATCATTTAGTTGACCTTAATAGATTAAGTAACAACTCAATTGAATATCCGTGAAATGGTTATGAATGGTTAATTGCTTAATAATTTAATTGTCACTCACCAATACTCAACACCTAAGGGCTTAAGTGCCTACTTTCTATACGTTTATTAGTTACCAGAAATATTTTGCATTACCTAGTTCATTTTAGCAATAAATTTTAAAGAACTGTAAGCAGCCTGTGTAGTCTATTTTATATATTACTTTTTATATTTATTTGATTACTTGTATAAAAGGAATTGGACCAATTAAGGAATATCATGAGTAAGCACTCTGTGTAGTTAATTCTGTATATTACTTTTTATATTTACTGATTACTTGTATAAAAGGAATTGGACCAATTAAGGAATATCATGAATTTGCATGACCTCTTTTAAGATCTCAAGTCAATTAAGCGAGAGTGAAAATGATGTGAAAATTTTATTACCAAATTCACCATTTTTTTCCTTGAGGAATGCACTTTACTTCCGCTGTCATTCCTTGTGAAAAAAATGCCTTTTTTGTTGAAAAAAATGGTGCTAGATATTTAGTTTATACGTGATAAATTATGTTAGAAATCAAAACATTTTATTGAATAAAAGGGATCTAGATACTCTTTATATCTTTAATGTTTGAATAAAACATACATCTAATTTATAAATAAAATGAAATAACTAAATGCAAAATTCGACCATGCCTACTTATATCATTCAACCTAATTATCAAAATTAAATGGGTATTTCACCATCTATTTCGGACTAAAAGATCATAAACTTAGTGTTTATGTCACATTGTTTCTAAACTTAGATTGATCTTCATTTTTTGACTTTGTCCCTTTTTTTTCCTTTCAAAAGTTGGTCTATGGAGATGATTTTTACTTCAACTTTTTAAATTAATCAACTGATTGAACACAAGTGATTAATGTATTAAAGTTAAGATTAAATTGTTCAAGTACTATCCGAATTATTTGATTTTTGGTGAAAATAATTTTTTGTTAGACTTTACTTATCTCTTGATTGATCTTTAGAAGTCAAAATCTTTTTCTCCTAATGAACTGAAAGGTTAAGATAAAAAAAAAACTTCAACTTTTTAAATTAATGAAGTTGTTGAAAAACAATTAAACATATGGTGTTATAATTTAGAAATATATACTGACATGATAAGCAATTTTGTGACTTGAAACCATTCTTAACGGTGTAAAAAAATTGTTCACAACGATACATTTCTACATGTTAAGCTCTCTACGCTCTAACAACTTGTATCCAAATTTGGATCCAATTCAAAATCTAATATTAAACCACAATCCCTAATGGATAGTTAGATAAACACCAACTCTCCAATGACAAAGAAAAATTCTACAAGTTTACATATTTAGTAAAATAAAATAAAATTAGTATACCGTGTGTCCAAGTCCTACTTCTCTTAAATAGAGAAAACCTAAACTTATTAGTAATGAATTTCATTTTGTGGGGTTTAAGTTAATAAAATTTTATGAATTTCATCTCTTATTTAATGAATTTTATTTATAGTTTTGTAGTTTGTAATCAACTTTAATCAATAGTAGAGAGTATATTAATATGTGAGTATTATAAAGTGTTTCTAACATTTTTCATGTAAAAAAAATCTAGACCTCAAATTGCACATATAAAAATGACTCTCAACTAAGTTTTCTTCTCCAATCTTACATTTTTATCGAAATGTTTCTTTATATATATAAAAAAAGTGTCCTAGCCTTGTTTACCACATTTACTAAAATGGAGAGCTTGGGGAGCATGAGACCTAAAATGCAATACCAAGAACATGATATAACGTGTGTTTGCTAAGGTATTGCATTCAATCGAATTCGTATCATTTAGAAGTTGTCTGTTGTTATTTTTGGACATGATTTTGGTGGCGTTTGTCGTTCTAAACACGCTAATAGTCATTGTTAACAAAATTTTGTTGAAAAGAATCTGGAGTCCATTCCACAAAAGTAGTAAAACTAGTTAATTTGAAGACAATTGCAAAATGTACTCAATTTTTTTTCTTGTTAATAAGTTTATATAAACATCATTCTTTTGTTTCTCTCTCCCTCTCCCTCTCTTTCAACTTCTTTCCATTTTTTCTCAATGCTACCTCTTTTTTTTTTTTTTTTTTCTATTCCATTCTCTGGTGATGCTCTCCCTTTTTCTTTTTCTCTTTCATTGATCATTCAGCTTTTTCTTCTCCGGTGTCGCTCTTCTTCCACAATTTTTTTTATTGCCTTTAATCGACATAACTTGCATCCACACTAGATTTTTTTCATCTCATTTTTTCCCTATTACTCCAACAATATATGCTTCTTGTCTTGCTCTATTTTTTTTTTCTAATTTATTTTGTCACATATGCTCTATGACCTAATGATGCACCACTACATGCATTGTAAGAATGTCCACAAGTGCTTAACTCACAGTCCACACAATATAAGCATCAATTTTTTGTTTCTATTTAAATTGTGTTTTTTTTAGTCTGACTCGTTTAACCTGCTGGATTAGACTGTGAGCAGTCATGAGTTTTTTAATGCTTTAATTAAAAAAAATGTAATTCGACTACTTTAGTAAAAGTAAAATAAAATAAAACTAGACTAATAAAAGAATCTTGTGGACATTGGAAAACATCATGTAGCAAAACAATGCATGTTGCTAAATGGCTATTCACACCTCCTTTTCAGCATATGTTCCCTGCACCCAACATACATATGCTAAATATTTACGCAATTGGACTATAAAATAATAAAAAAAGGGTTTTTAATTTGTTTTTTTAGATTTTTTTTTTAAATGGGTTTGAAAAATGTGCTAAATTTTAGATTTTTAAATTTTTTTTTCTATTTTTTTTTCAAATGCAGACGGATCTATTTAGCCTGTAAGCTAATTGCTGAAGTTGTTGGCTTGGTAAAATATAGAGCCCTTTAAATTGCAGGCAAGTTTGTCTGGTTGCGAGTTTTGCGGGTGCAGACTTAAACTCACAGACTTATCCGTATACCATATACCCAACTCAAGATACAAGTCTCATGTATAATTTCATCCCATGCTCTTCAATCTCAAATATCACAATGTGTGTAAGTGCTGCACCAAGGAAGATTTCACATAATTGTGGAAGCCATTAATCTGAATAATTCTGCAAGAACAAATCTTCTTACTCTACAATTAAAAGGGTATTTTGGATAATAAATACACAAAAAGGAAAAGGGGTACATGAGCAATTTCCTAATGAGAATCATAGGCCCAAATCATGGGGACAACTTGGGCCACCCCCAAACCCAAAGGAATCCCCCATTGAGAATTCCACACACACCCTTTGTACGTGTGTAATGTTTGCCCTCAAACAATTACAAACCTGTGCTAAGTGCTAAATCAAGCGACGACGACGGTGGAAGTCGTATCGTGTTCTCCTCCATTCACTGTAAGCCCCCCCCTCTCTCTCTCTCTCTCTCTTCACTTTTCTTCGTTTTTATTTTAATTATTAATTATTATTCTAACACTCAATGCAATTCTGAGCGAAAACTTAAGCCATGCAGATCTCTTCTCACCTTCTTCCTGTGCTTCTCCTCTATCATCTTTCTCTCTCTGGGTCCCAAATTCGTGTGGGACCCAACCACTTCTCTGTGAATGAGTTTTTTTTTTTTTTTTTGGTGTGATGACCCAGTTGGACCCTTTTGTTCAATTTGCCCAAAGTTTTCATTTTTTTTTTGGTGGGGTGGGGGTGGTTTTGCGTGATTCACTATTTGCTCTCTGTTTTTGGTCTCAAGTAAATTCTGGATTGTGGGGTGTGGGTTTTTGAGCAAAAACGGTGGTGCCTGTAATGCTAATTGATGATTGTTGAAGTGTTTTTGGAGTGAGTTATGTTGAGTGCTGTGGAATGGGGAAAGGGAAGGGAAGGGTTGTTTGTTGAGTTGTGTTGAGGTTGTGCCTTGAGGGAGAATATTCTGTTTGTTTTGAGTAGAAAAAGGTTGTGGCTTTTGTTTGTGGAAGTTAAGGTTCAAGGAAGAGTTGTGGTGTTTGTTTGGTTCAGGAGGTTGAAATGGGATGATGATAGAAAGATGAAGTTTTTAAAATTCTGGATTAGCTGTTGAGTGGTAATATGGGGAATGAGGTTTTGCTTTTGAATTGAAAAGTGAAGTGATGTTAGGTTCAAGGAAGAATCGGCAGATAGGGATTAAGGAAAGTGGGTTTTGATAAACTATGGAGAAAATGAATTATTTTTTTAAAGTTGAGTGGGACCCAGACAATTTGAAGTTAAGTTAAAGAACTTTTTTCTTCTTCTTGTAGAAGGATGGTGCTTTCTGTGATTTAAATGAAAGAAAAATGATTTGAACTTGTGTAAGCCTTGGTATAGGATTGTTTTTTTAAAACTATTTTTCATGGACTAAGCAGCTATTATACTTTTAGTGATCATTATATCAAATTCTTTCTATTTTAGGCATGACTCTACCGGCCTTAAAGTTAAAAGAGAAATGTTTTGAATCTGTTGGATGACTAGGCAATAGCCTCATTTCAAGCTCTTATGCTTTTGGGCAGAGCAACAGATGATGGTCTGTTGTTGACTTCCTGTTTGTTGTGATCTTATGCTTGTCGTATATCACTAATTGTGTTAGTATTGTTTTTTGTTGTATAATATCACTAACTGCATTCGGATTCTGTTTTGTCGTATATCACTAATTGCGTTAGTATTGTGTTTTGTCGTATATTATCACTAACTGCATTCGTCTTCTGCTTTTGTCGTATATCACTAACCGTGTTAATGTTGTGTTTTGTCAGATTCGGCGCTCTGGCAATTTTCCCTCAAAATGTTTTTCATACAAGGAAAGAGAATTTTGTAACTCAATGCAGCAAGAATAGATGGCAGTCAAAGTTGAGGCTTATCCATTACTCGGTTTAGATAACAGGAAAGATCAATCCCTAAAATCTGCAATATAAATCCTTCATTTCCTGGTAAAGAAAGTTCATATATATATATATATATATATTTATATAATTTGTAATGCCATTCCTTAATTGAGTTGATAGATGCTGATTTCTGTCAAGTTTCATTTTTGGACATTCTTCTCATTATTCCAATTCTACCGTTATCATTGGCATATGTTATTGTTTTTGAAGTTTTGAACTGGTTGCTTATGGGGCTTTGGGGCTAATAATTTGGAATTTTGGGGCTACTAAAAGACTAATCCTTAGGATTTGTAGGCTTATATGCCTTTGATGTATTGACAAGATTTTACCTTCGTCCTTTTTGTTTTCAAGAGTTTGCATTTTTCTCAGCCATTGCATTCCTCTCTTTTATATTGTAAACTTCTTTTATTAAAAGAAAACTTTGAAGATCATGTTTCTTATTTCAATTCTTTGTTGGATGTTTGGTTGTTAGTCGTCATAGTAATGGAAGCGGCAGCAGTGGACCCTTATACAACTAATCCAGGTCCAATTGATGGTTCAGTACTGTATGACCAAGACAAGCATGTCTCTGCAGCAGTTTGGGATGGACAGGTACTGTTTTCTAGCTGAGAAGCCTTTCTGCTTCATATTTTAATTCATTTTCTTTTCTGAAAAATCTTGTCTATATCTTGATTATTTATATAACTGTTCTCTCATTAATGCATTAACAGGAGCGTGGTGCCCTCAGATGTCATGAACATACTTCAAAGCTTGATCAGTGGACACTTACTCATAAACAGGTTGAGTTGGTAGATAAGGCTGGATTTGGATACTTAAGGTCAATCCCAGCTATTAGTCTAGACAATCCTCTTATCTCAGCTCTAGTTGAAAGGTGGAGAAGAGAAACAAACACATTTCACTTGAATGTTGGTGAAATGACAGTAACTCTTAAAGATGTTGCACTCTTGCTTGGGCTGGCAATTGATGGAGAACCTGTAATTGGTATTACCTATACCGCATGCAGTTCAGTGTGTGAAAAGTATCTTGGTAGATCACCAGAGTCTGGTTACACAAGTGGCGGAATGGTGAAGCTAAGTTGGTTGAAAGAGTTCTTTTCTCGCTGTCCTGAAGATGCTCCATTGGAAGTGATTGAGCAACATACTCGTGCATATCTTCTTTATCTTGTAGGTAGCACCATATTCTCCACAACTACAGGGAACAAAGTCCCTGTAATGTATCTGCCATTATTTGAGAATTTTGATAGATGTGGGCAATATGCCTGGGGTGCTGCAGCATTGTCATTCTTGTATCGTGCACTCGGCAATGCCTCACTAAAAACTCAAAGTACCATTAGTGGCTGTTTAACACTACTTCAGGTAATTTATACAAGTGTGCTTCTCTTCTTTTTAACTCCTCTTTGACTGTTATCTCCATTTTCTTTCAAACTGCAGTTTTCCTTTCTTAAAAGTGTTTATTTAATTGGTTATATGTATTTACAGTGTTGGAGTTACTTTCACCTAAATATTGGACGACCAAAGCTCAATCTTGAGCTGATGCATGATCGATTTCCCTTTGTGCTTAGATGGAAAGGAAAACAAAGTGGCCCAACTGCAAATCGTGATGTAGTTTTCTATCGGAAGTCTCTGGATTCCCTAAAACCATGTGATGTATGTCTTATTTTCATTTGTATGTTTAATACTGATCTGGCAATTTTCTTATTACTTTAAAAGTAGAATCTAGTTGAACCGGTGTAAATGTACAGGTGGAGTGGCTCCCATACCGAAACATGGACAGCATGGTAATTCCAGAATATATCAAAAGCACTTTAATTCTTGGGAGGTCAAAGACAATGCTGATATGCTTTGATAAGGCAGAACGACATCTTCCAAATCGATGTTTAAGGCAATATGGCATGCTTCAATCTATTCCAGATGATGTGGAGCGGTGGGAGAGGAAGAGTAGAGGAGTTGATGGTGGCGTTGATTTGTCAGGGAAAATGGAATCCGAGCTTAATGAATGGATGGACCGTCAAGTGAGTATTGTTGATGGAGATGAGGGTGCAGATGAAAGTGAGTACATGGAGTGGTATATGAGAATCACTCGTAAGTTCATCGGAAGGCCTATATCTCTGTCGTCTGAGTTTCAGAGAACGGTAAGGATATGTTTCATGAATTTGGTTTTATATCTTATAGCAATTATAGATTAAGTTTGAAATGCTTTTTAAAGAACATAAACAAATGTTTGCAGAATGCTGGTCTGAGGGATATTGCACACATAGCGGATACCTTTTCAACAAAAGGGCTAGATCCACAACAAATTGAATCAATATCAAGGATAAGATATATTGCGCATGAATGTCTGAGAGACCAATTTGGTGGTTTGGTCATGGCGTCAGGGAGCCCCCAAGTTGAACTAGGAAAAAGGGTCAGAGGAAAGGAGAGGGTTAGAAGAAAAGGAGGAGCGGGTAAACGACTGCGAAAGGATGGTGTGGTTCAATATAATGCCGTTAGTGAGGATGAACAACCTCAGTACTATGGCACTGCTATTGAGGTTGGCCAATTACATCTAAGTCATATTGAGAGAGAGCTGAGTCATGCACAATTATGTAGTGTTGACAATGAAGTCAGTGTTGCCCAGTTGATTCATGCAAATGCTGATGGTGAGAATATGCAGCTCTGTGATCCACACATTGAGGTTGATGAATCAGATCTAGGCTATGCAGCAGGTGAAGAAAATAATGAGGACCCAGATGATGCGGCTGCTGAATTTAGTCCTGAAGAACTAAAGCACAGAGTTGGTGAAGAAATAAAGCAAGAGCTTAACCATGTGCCTGGAGAGGAAAACATCGAGGAACTGAATGCAGCCAATGAGATTCATTTTGTGGAACCTTCAGATAATATGGTGATTGATAATTCACAACTTTGTGATGTTAGTCCCGACGATTCAACGCTTCCAGATGCTGCTGCTGCTGAGGTCAATCACTCACAACTTGCTGACTCAAGTGGTGTGATCAATCCACAACAAAGCAGTCCAACTGACAATCTTGTTAATTCTCAGCTTTCTCACATTAACCTTGAAAGTGAATTTCTTTCTGCTAAAGGAGCAATGGAAGTGTCTCAACATTCTTCTATTGAAACTCGTGAGGATATTTCACAGAATGGTGATTGTAGTGTTGCTGTATAGGGTGAATACCTTACAATATTGTAGAGAAGCAAAATTTTTTAGGCTGACTCAATTTAAAGGTGTGATCCTTGTATAATTATTTATATTCATTTTTTGATGCATAGCTTGCAGCTTTTTCTATGCTTGTGAATTAAGGTGCATGACATGCAACTTAATCGCTCAGGCATCACCAATACAATACAAGAAATGGGTGATTATGCAGTATCACATTCCCTGGTTCCTCTGGAAATGGGTGTAAATGGGAGTTCAAAGTCGCTAATACTCTTTTTGAGTTTCTATAGTGAAGGGCAGAATAAGAGTTATCAAGGTTGTCTTCCAAAATCTACCAGGTTTAAAAAGTTCATATATGTTTTTAATAATTTAGTGTTATCAATAGATATATAAAAACTGTTCAGCAGTTATCACGTCTTAACAGTTTGTACTTTATTTTGTTTTTAATGTATTTTATTTTTGTTTTTAAAAAAATCAAGCATTTTATTTTATTATTTTTTCTCTCACTTTTATCCCTATAAAGAACCGTGGATTGCACGGGTTTCAATGTTAGTTCTCTATGAAAGGATAAAATATGATGTTTTCTTTGTTTTTTTTTTAATGTTGGAAATACGTAATCAAACAAGTTTTTTTTTTAAAAATATTTTCATCACTAAAATTGTTTTCATATCAATACTTACCGAACAGTTTTTTCCCTCTTATTTTGTTTTGAAAAACAATTTTCAAATTATTTTATAGAGTATTAACAAGTAAGAAATAAACTCATATCATTAAATGATGTGTGTTTGATTTCTGCTGCGGATGGATTCCTGCTGTGTGTTCAATTTCTACGAAAAAAACTATTTTATAGAACAATTTTTAAATATTAAAAAGACTTAAATAACAATTAGATCCCTATAAAATGCTTTATTTGTTTTTATTGAAAAATGCTAAAGAGACCGAACGGTTTTCTTCAAAACCTTAGTTGATCCCGTTAAAACGTGACAATTGTCAACACTTTATAAATAAAATATTAACTAATATTAACAATTGAAATTTGTTTCTTATTCCAAACTTACTCCTCTCTCTATTCTGTTTTTTCATGGAACATTTTGCAAATAAGACATCAGATGCAACACTCATTAATGTTTTACAATTTTACAATAGAGAAAATTCTTTTTCAAAATGGCCTTTGGGTGACCTAAAAAGGAAAATAAACTTGAAAACCTCAGTTACATGAAATGCTATATACATAAATAATGGTTTGTCATTTTGATCAAATAATTTAAACAATCTAACTAGTTGAATCTTGTTTTATACATAATTTTTTTTCAATAACTACTTACCCCAATTAACTGACCATGTGAATATAAAGATATATCACAATTTGTTTGCTTCCATTCTAATGTACTAAACCCCAAAATTAATTTAACGGGTCTTTCAAATATCCCATCCTTCATTAACTATTTTGTGATTGTTGGAGTTTTCTGACTCAAATTGTTGTCATTATAATCAAAGTTAAACAAAATTTGAATAGACATATAATATCCTGACTATTTTTAAACAAATAATCAAGAGATTAAAAATGATAAAAAAAATAATTTTCTCGACTATAAAGCATATACGTGAAACACGCGCATTATTTGCATATTCAACTCTGAAACACGTGCATCACTGTGACACGGTCCGAAACAATTTCGCTTTTCCCTTCAAACTTCCAAGTTCCAATTCAACTCTGATCCTTAAATTCATTTGCATATTCAGTCCTTTGAATTATTCCACTTTCTTCAAATCATTCCAATTCCACAACCAACGAAGAAGCATCATCAACACAACACAACAATGTCAAAAACAACTACTTCTTCCGAACAAACTGCACGAAACCGTTTGGCCACCCTCGCAGCTCACTTGCTTCCCTCCGACGCCACCTCCGCCGCCGCGATCCTCCACCCCCACCGGCTCTCCGCCCCCACCGGAGACTTGCCGCCGGCGAACCTGAAGGGCACCCTTACCGTCGTCGACGAGAGGACCGGCAAGAAGTACCAGATCGAAGTCACCCCAGATGGCACCGTCAGAGCCTCTGACTTCAAGAAGGTACTTCTGATGCTGATTCCTCTTCCTTTTTCGATTTGGTGAAGTGGGTTTTCGTCAATTTCGATCCTTTTGTATTGTTTCCTCTTTTGGATTACTGTTTGTGGTGTATTTTGATGTTGATATTGATGCGTTTTTTTTTTTTTTTTGAGAAAGTTGTGGTTTTGTTGATAATTTTCGGTTGTGATCTTGGCCCACGAAAGGGGTTTGAATTTGGTGAATTGGGTTGTGCTCAATTTTGCTTGGATAAATTACTTTTTTAGTCCTTCAAAGTGTTTAGCAATGTCACGTAGGTTTTAAAAAGATGGAGATTGCAAACAAATACTCGAAAGACGAAAGTACTAGCTGATTCATCTATGTCTCTAAACTTAATTACTTACAGGCATTTTGGCTCCCGAGAACATGTTAATATAATGTGATTGACATTGTTTTTTTCAAGGACTTTATTTTTAATTTCCTTAGTTTCAGGGACGAAATAGGTGATTTGCCCTGCTTCGTGAATTGTTTGGAATGAGTGAGTTGCCAATTTGGTCGATTTGGTTGCTGACATTAACAAAATGGCAAATTGATAGCTGAAAATGTAAATTGTCAATCAATTTAGTATCTATGTTAGATGCTGTGATTGCTGTCCTGTAGCGCTGTTCAAAAGGATGAGTTGGCACGTTAAATGCCTGTGTGGCATCCAACTTTAGCACACACGCACCTGCCATGTTATTCCTTATATATGTCAAAGGAGTTATAAGGTGTGTTGGATGGTTAAAGGAGGAGGAAAGGGGGGAAATGTCACGGGTTCGATTCCCTTTGGCTAACAAAAACTAACATTTCTAACAACTAACATTTGACTTTCAAAAAAACATTGTGCCTTCAAAATTGGTAATTTTGAAGAAATGTTTTTCCTAAGCTCTTGTTTTAGAGGAAGACGAGAATTTTGTGAATAGTAGAGATGAAGACGAGAAAAGAGAGGGGGGGGGGGGGGTCAATTTTGTCAATTTGTTCCCTCTTATTTGGATGTACTGTTGGATGTCAAGCAAGCACTTTTGTTATTAAATGTAAAAACAAAAAATAAAATAGGCTTTCTCAAATTTTAAGGTTAGTAAGGTAATTTATTTTGTATTTTATTCAGATTTTATGGTGACATACTGAAATCGAAAAATCGGAGGTTGTTTGTAATTAATTGTAATGATGATTTTTTATGTTAATATTGTTTAGTGTTAGATTATGAGGTTTTTCTTATTTTTGATTTGTAGATATCATCTGGGAAAAATGACAAGGGACTCAAACTTTATGATCCTGGCTATTTGAACACTGCTCCTGTCATCTCAAGGATTTCTTACATTGATGGTGATGCTGGAATCCTTAGATATAGAGGATATCCTATTGAAGACTTGGCAGAGAAAAGCACCTTTACAGAAGTGTCATATCTCATACGTGAGTATTGGTTAGAATTTTTCTTGCATGTGCATGGGACTTATGTGGCCATTGTTTATGAAAAGTGAATGGATTTTTCTTTTCACTGATGATTAGCTGAGATACGGATTTTATATCAGCAAAGATGCATATACAGTTTATGCAGGTGTAGGGTCCTTATTAATGAATCCTGTTAATTACAGGCTTCATTTTATGAATTAAATACATGTTTTTAGTGTTTATTAACTCTGCTTTTCTCTGTCTTTAGTGTATGGAAATTTGCCTTCTGAAAGTCAGTTAGCGGAATGGGAATTCGCCTTATCTCAGCATTCAGCTGTACCACAAGGAGTTTTGGTGAGCTTTTCTGCTATCAAATGACTTACTATTGGTTTAAGGACCCAAATTATGTGGTAGCTCTTTATTTTTATTTATTGTTAATATTTACAATGAACAAGTGATTAAAAGCTTAAGTAATCAATCAGAGTATTAAGCAGTAAGTTCATGCACATACATTATCTTGACATCTTGAAGATGTGAGTTAGCAATGCTTTTAAGGTGAAACTTGGGGATCATATTCAGCACTTTGCTTTTTCACTTAACTGGATGGTTGATAAATGCTAGGGGTGGCTCATGTATCAGTATTATTGTTGTTCACTTTTATGTTATGTATATGCCTCTTTTACCAGACTGGTTTGTGTTCCAAGTTATAAGCCTGAGAATTTCTTGTGCAATCACTCTACATAGTTCTTAGTTCTTTTGTCATGATTATTTAAAGGACAGTAATCAGGTTCTTAATTTATTTTTGAGAAGTACAAGTGTATTAATCTAACAGCTGCAGTATACATTTGTTTTGTAGGATATGATAGAATCAATGCCTCATGATGCACATCCTATGGGCATGCTTGTCAATGCCATGAGCGCTTTGTCTGTTTTTCATCCTGATGCAAATCCTGCTCTCAAAGTAAGTAACACAAACTTTGGTCAAGTTCAAGTTACTGAACTTTTGATCTGCTCGACAGTGATTCATAAACAATGCAAACCTTACCTTTGTTATGAAAATATGTTCTTAATTTTATCTTGTAGAAACTTGTATTTTTTTAAATTTCTAGTTTTTGCAAATCTTTTAGCTCATTTCATTTGATTTTTTGTGAGTATTATATACTCACATAGGTGGTTGTTAAGTATTATTTACAGTAATGAGCTTTGATTCTGTTGATATTAAAGGGATTTAGGTAGGTAAGGAGGAAGAAAGAATAGAGATTCTGAATAATATTCTCTTGTATATAATGACATGACCTGTTGGATGTGATACAAAAACAAAGCTATAATCTCTATTTATACTTATACAAGACTCCTAATACTAATGAAATAAGGAAACAGATTGTAAAATGTAAAGAAATATGGAAGCTACTCCTAAGAGATTATTTAAGATACTTGGAAATATTCTAATATATAACCATGATATTATGAGATATCCCTCTAGATATTCTAACAGATTCTACACATTGTGGGAGCCCCTGAAGATTTTAGGTGTCTATAAAATTGAATCACTGAAAATTTTAGTTACAAATCAAAACTCAGAATTTTGTAACAATTTATAAATTAATATTATTTTGCTTTATATTATCTGAACCCCCAAGGTCTGAGTTGGTAGCTATTGCCTAAGATGATTGCACTATTTAAGTTTATAATGAGACAAGTAATCAATAGAACTGCATCATATGTTTTGAGTTTGAACCTTTGTTTTTTTTTTTTGGTGAATGAACCATTATTTACCTCAGCTTTGAAATACTTAAGAAAAACAAAAATAGGTGATTCTTTTCCAGTCAATTTCTGCAGTATTTACTTAATTCTGTCAAATAATGCTAAGTTGTTCCCTTGAAAATAATGATTTATTTTAGTTGTTATATTGAAAAAATTGGTAGACCCAGGTTTACAGTTTGTTGATTCTACCTGCCGGCCTCTCTTTTAGATTTGATGCTGTTCATTATTTTGATAAGTGGTTATCGTGGGATATTACATTTTCCTACGTCTTAGTTCAATATACATGTGAGTGCAGAGTATTACTTTATTATTTATTAGGATTTAACATGTTATTGCCTTGTTGTGTTTAATTTGATTCAGCTTTGACTATTTATTTTAAAACTTTTTTGTATTTTAATGTAGGGTCTTGATATCTACAACTCAAAGCAAGTGAGAGACAAGCAAATAGCACGGGTTATTGGAAAGGTTTGCTTATTCAGTTGTCTTTGTTCTTCTTAAGCATCTGTCCCAGATATATGTAATAAGTAATTCAATTATTCTGAATGCTTCTCGCGTGCTTATTGGTTATCTTCTGAATTTCCATGAAGTATTCAATCAATTCAATGCTTATTTGCAAGCTCTCCAACTGCTTTGTTGCATCATTATTTTCTACCTTGATTGCAGATAACAACAATTGCTGCTGCGATTAATCTTAGATTGGCAGGAAGGCCGCCTGTGCTTCCATCCAACAAACTTTCTTACACAGAGAACTTCCTATACATGCTAGATTCTTTGTATGTCTTGCTGTATTAAGTCTGATTGATATTTGGAATAACCTGAAGTTGTTTTTTGTGTTTTAAGTTATTTTTTCTTCTGAATTCTGAGCTTCATGATGGTTTTCATTTTTCTTTTCCTCTGGCTCTGATACAAAAAAAATCTATATCTTATCAAAAGTAATATGATTTACTTTAAAAAAAAAAAAGTAGTATTATTTAATTTTTGATGGTAGAATGTTAACTACATATCTAATTTATTTTTGTTATCGTGAGATTTATCAGCATAACTCAAATAAAATCTCCTTTAACCATGTTTTCAGTGGCAATCGATCATATAAACCTAATCCTCGACTAACTCGAGCGCTGGACATTATCTTCGTCCTGCATGCAGAACATGAAATGAATTGCTCTACATCTGCTGTACGTCACCTCTCATCAAGGTAGACATCTTACTACCTAAGCAAGAGGTTCCTGCAAATCAAACTTACAGAGTCAGCTTTGACTGATAACAGACACAATTTGGGCTAAGTAGATTTTCCAAGCAAAATGAAGCAACTTGCTTATATTATGTAACTATTACCTTATTTGTGCTTTGCAGTGGTGTTGATGTATATACTGCTATTGCTGGGGCTGTTGGAGCTCTATATGGACCTCTTCATGGTGGAGCCAATGAGGTAACGTAAATGGCTTAGGATGTTCTCATGATTATTTTCCAATTGCTTATTTAAATATGGAAAGCAAACAAAGCAGAAGTCTAACCTTTGACTGTACTCATTGAACGAGGCTAATGTAACTTTTGGTTATGCAGGCTGTCCTCAAAATGTTGAGTGAAATTGGAACTGTTGAGAACATTCCAGCATTCATTGAGGGTGTTAAAGCCAGGTGGCTATTACTTTCCTTTTCTTTTTCTTTTCATGTGTCTGTTTATCCTATCTGTGTAAAAAGGATGATGGTGTGATGACTTGCTCTTTTATGACTCCTATTTTTTGGGTCTCTTCACAGCCAGCAGGGAAAATGATAAGTTTTATTTGATATACTGTCTGTTGCTTTTTCTCCAGGAAACGGAAGCTCAGTGGTTTTGGACATCGTGTGTACAAAAATTATGATCCAAGAGCAAAGGTCTTGAGGAAACTGACAGAGGAAGTGTTTTCCATTGTTGGCCGGGATCCTCTTATAGAGGTGTTTATCCATTTTTGTGCTTGCTATGTATCTTTTGTATAATCCTTACACTGGATATGCTGTTAAACAATATCAAAATATTACATTTTGAAAGTTTTTTCCGTACATGTTATTTTGAGACATTTTTTTAAAAAATCTGTTGCAAACTATTTTGCATAGTTTTTACATATAATGTATATATGTACAAGTATTTGAAATAAATTCACGACAGTTCAGTCAAATTTTGTTACAGGAAAATTTCATATGCTTAAAGTGATGTCGACTCAGTTCCATATATTCAGTTTGAACTTGAAAGTTTCATCTGAAATTATTTGATTGTGCAGATTGCTGTTGCCTTGGAGAAGATTGCACTGTCTGATGAGTATTTCATCAAGAGGAAGCTATATCCAAATGTTGACTTCTACTCTGGACTGATTTATAGGTAACCTATTATTGCATCCAGTTTTTGTAACCAGGGAGGATAACAACATATGTTACTCCTCCCACATTATATGACTAGGATTGAGCTGATGGTTTTGTGCCATCAGGGCCATGGGGTTTCAACCTGAGTTTTTCACTGTTTTATTTGCCATCCCTCGAATGGCCGGGTACTTGGCACATTGGCGAGAGTCCTTGGATGATCCTGATACAAAGATTATGAGACCTCAACAGGTTATTTCCTTTCCTTAAATCATTTCTCTGGTTATATCATGATCTTGCATATTGGCATAATCATTCTTGGTTAATGTGTGCTGATATGCTTGTACGTATGATGTGCTGATATTCTTAGTTGTATCGGTGAGGCTGAATTATATCTTTAGCAATGGGAAATATTTGTAAATACAACAGACTGATATGGTAAACCAGTAGTGGATATATGCTGCTTACCCTGTGTCATTATTAGGCTTGATGTGGCGGAAATGACTTAAGCTGGGTTAGTTTTAGATTAAGGCTTGTTTGCATAAATTTCTCCATAAGCACTTATAGAAGAAAAGAAGAAAAAATGAAATATGTTTCTCCAAAAGTTAAAATTAGCTTATGCATAAACTAATTTGTAGAAGCACTTTCATATTAGCTTTATCCAAAAGCTGATTTTTAAGTTATGCATAAGCTAAATTTAACTTATGGAGAAGCTTATTTCATTTTTCTTATTCTACTAATGCTTATGAAAAAGTTTATCCAAATAGATCTTAAATGGTAAGTAGTTTTCTGCCAACATTTTCTCATAGCAAGCATTCCACTTAGCAGTTAAAAAAAATCACACAATATTTTGCTGTTATTTTCTTGGTAGTTGATGAAGTTTGATCACCATATCAGCCACACAAATGAGATGTTATTGCATAGACCATGTTTGTTTGTGCAGTTAGTGAATTACTCCCTCCATCCCAAAATAATAGTCATCCTAGGTTGTCTTATACATACTAAGAAAAAATAATAAATAGATGAAAGAAAGTACTAATTTTGCAAAATTAACCTTACATTGTCATTAATCCATTTCTAGATTTTATAATTCATCATTAATATATAAGGGATATAAGTGGAAAAAAGTAATTAATGTTACATTGAAAAACTAAAATGATAATTATAATGAGGCACTTTTTTTTCCTTACATGACAATTATAATAAGATGGGGGAGTAATTGACTAGGGCAAATGTTACCATTTTATTACAGGTTTTTGGATTTTTGAGCTACTCTTATTATGACTATTTGATGTTCCAGGTTTATGTTGGGGAGTGGTTGAGGCATTATGCACCAATTAATCAAAGGACTGCATCAAGTAACACTGACAAACTTGGTCAATTGGCTGTATCAAACGCCTCAAAGAGGCGTCTTGCTGGATCTGGGGCTTAACTAGTGAAACTGCCAAGTGCTCAATAAGGTCCAGACTCCAGAGAAAAAATTAATTTTTTTTCTGGTACATAAAATAAGTTTGTTTGTTTATGTATAAAATTATGATATCAAATAGATAAATAAAATCATGAAATCAATAAGACCATGGTTTCAGTATTTTTTTTCTATCTGAAAAAAAAAGAAAGACTCCTTGTATTTGCAATGTCATAACATAAATTGTATAATTCTGAAATCTCTATCTCAATATGGAATGTGGATCAGATGACATATGGAGGCTAGTACAATTGTTAGAGGTAGGGAGAGACTAAGAAAAAACTGAAAATTAAATCATTATAAATGGTTTAAAGGGAAATAATTGGTTTGTTAATACAATCTAAAATAGAATATTAGTGTTGTAAGCTTAATGGGAAAAAAAACTTATTATCTTCGTTGTTTATGAGTTTTTTATTACCTAAATTTTCTTTGGTATAATCTAAATGAGGTAAGGGGTTTTCTTTAAAAGCATGTCACTGCATAAATTAAGCAAGCTGGTGGAATGTTGATGGGATTTGCAAGTTCCGGCTTTCAACTATTCAAGTAGGTCTTGTAGTAGACTAGTAGTTATGCTGATAATTTCATCAATATAAGTTGTAAAAATTGTGAATAATTTAAATTAATGAATCAATCGAAAATAAATACTTATGAGGATAAACCAATACGGTCATGGTCGATGACTGAGTTTCTTAATCATACTTTTAAAAATTTGATTCCTTGGCCGTGTTATGGAGATATATTGATTTTAAAAGAAAAAAAATACTTATGAAAATAAACAAACTAATAACTTTTGTGTGATATTATGTTTTTTAATCACCGATGCAAAGTTAAAAGTGGAAAAGTTTTATCTTGTACCCAAAAGCTTTAGTAAACAGGAAAGATGAGGCAGGGGTTTGGGGTATTATCAAGCTTAATATATGAAAACATCATTTTAACTTTTAAAATTTAAATAAATGTGTTGATAAATGACATCAGTTATCTTAAGAAGGGGTGAATTAATTTATCACTAACAAAACAAACTTTTAACCCCCTTTTAAATGATAGACTTAGAATGCAGAACTAGAAACAACAATCAATTTAATAATTTTCTTTAAACATACAAAATTGCAATAATATAAATGAGATAAGGGAAGAGAGAAATATAAACTCGATTTATACCTGAACCACACAGGAACAACCTTTCCCTTGTGTTCATAAATTCTTACAACTTAAGAGACCCTTGGTCCCTTAATCAATCTCTTTGAATAAGAAGAAGAAGAATTCCTTCTTTAAGAGAAAGATATTACAATTGAAGTTCATGGATGAATTCTTAATGGATTTGCAAGTGTTTGCCCAAAAGTTGTTCAGAGAGCATTTGGGAATGAAGTTCTATTGGAATATCTCTCTCATACTTTTTGAAGTCAAACACACATATATAGGTCCTTCGTGCATTTTCAAGATGGTTTGAAGAGATGTGCCTTTTCAAGAAGCTTTTTCTGATATTCTTTACTGGTAATCGATTACAGTTATATTTTGAAGGATCATGAAGTTTGAATTTGAATTTCAAGAGTTTCATTACTGGTAATCGATTACAGGTTCAAAAATCAAATTCAAAATCCTTTTTAACAGCTATTTTTCAAACTTTTCTTTTCTTCTAGTTACACTGCCTCTTAATCGATTACCAGAGCCTTTCATGTTTGACTTGATTTTTAGTTAATCTTAGAGTAAGACTTTGTTTGTTGAAGTAATCTTGTGTTAATCTTAAAGCAATGTTTATCCTTTGAAATAACCTTACTTGATTCTTCTTTGACATCATCAAAATTCATTCATGTATTCATACATTCACAAAATGTATATCTTATATTATTGTTCTTCTCTAAATATATTTTAAAAATAATTATCTAAAAAATGAAGTAAAAATAATAATTTTATTATGATAACAAATTTTAATTATATTTTATTTCCATGAGTCCATATTAAATGCTTACTTGTGTAAAAATAAGTGTAAAACATGAATTTGGCATCCATTCTCTAACCTTTAAATGGATAAAGCTATTAAACTAATTTCTTAATAAGCTATATTCTATTTTAGCTAGAGATTAAGAATTTGCCAATAATTTCTTTTAATAAGTAGGTTCTTAATGAACATGGAAAGGGCACTAAAAATAAATGAACATGGAAAGAGTACCCGAAAAATTACTTTTTGATAATAGTGTCCTATGGAGAATCGCATAATTCAGCGTTAGTTATATATGGCATAAGTTGCCTAACATGTGAAAAAAGACATATTTTTAATTTTAAAATATAAATTTCAATTCATCATCTATCTATCCTATATTTTTCTCTGCATGCAATTTATAAATAATTATCTCAAAAGAAGTTAAATAAAAAATATTTTGCTATAAAAATAAATTTAATTGCGTATGTAAAAATATTAGATATAAAAACTAAAAATCGTTTGATAATTATTTTTTGCTTTGGAAAGATGTTACCCTCATTCGTTTTCTTTAATTCCGTAGCTTTTGTTGTGTAGTATTTGGTACCATAGTTCAGGACAAAAACTTAAAGCGTTTTAAAAATAGTTTATATACAAATAACTTCTTCTAGTTTATATATATAAAAAACAAAACTGTACCAAAAAAGCCTTCAGTTGTATTTGAATTTGATTGAGAGAAAAAATAACCCAAAAAATTCGGAAGCTACTCTTTATCAGAGCCAGGTTTCGATCCTGGGACCTGTGGGTTATGGGCCCACCACGCTTCCGCTGCGCCACTCTGATTGTTGAAGTATTATTCATAATAATATTACTTATTCTAGAAAATTGTATGGTATTTAAATTTAATGAAAGGAGCTGTTTTCATCTTTTTTGGGTACATAAACAGTTTTCTTCTTAATGCCTACGCTTTAAATTTCAAAAAACAATAAAAATAGAAATAAAGAATGCACATGAAATTGAGATTTGGTTGTGGGATTCTCACAAACTTGATCGTGGTAAGCAAATGTTGCAATGTCGGGTAGTTACTAAAGCAAGGAATTACGTGGGAATGGAATGAATTTGATATTCAATTAGGTTTGGTGATGGAGTAGCTATAATGTTAGGCTCTACAATTACATGACTGGGTTCCGTTTTGATGTTAATGGGTACCTGTTTTTTGCATTAATATTTTGGGAGGCAATTTTTCAAAACGAAAATTTCTTCCTTCAATTGAAATTCAAGTTTTGATTAGTGAAAAAACACAAGTTATATGAATTTGATTTTCTTATTTAAATAATACAAATTTAGAGTTTTATCTTTACTTGTTTAAAAATTTAGAAACTTTAACGTGATTTAATAAATTATTTATTATTTATTATTTAATTACTTTTATCTATTTTTTCTTTAAATAAAAATTTGTTTATTATTTTAGTGTTTCATAGATAACTTTTACGCTAAAAAATAAAGTAAATTGTTCATGAAGTTAACTTAAGATTAGAGATAAAATTTTGGATGATAAAAATGGTGGATTTTTTAAAGAAAAATCATGGCCATTCATTTAATATACAACCCTTGAAAGTTGGTATTAATTAAATGATAATGATAATAAATAAAATTATTTTTTTATAAGTAAATATAATAAACAAAATTGCAATGATCAAGTTATATATATGTATACCATTATTCTTGAATCTTAAGTTTATAATGTTTAACTGAGTCATTAAATAATGACCATGATGTTCTAATGATGGTGGGTTGAATCAATGAATTTTTACTATTAAATGACTAAATATTTTCTTTGTAAATATAATTTGATTTGATGTCATTATTATCATTGAGGAACCAAATTAACATTAACATAGTCCTTCAATGACAAGATAGTAGTAGTTTACTTTCAAGTGAGACATTTTTACTTGATCACGAGAAAACTAATGTTCTACTTTGGAATGTCTCATTGGGTCATTCCAATCACTTTGTATAATATATGTGAATTATTTTTCAAAAGCAATGTAAGACATGCAATGCAATCATCATTGTTTTAAGTTTTAGAATTTCTTTATTTCTTTCATGCCCAAAAGCTTGACTCATTTGAAGGTCTAGAAACTTTTAAGCATGGCATAGTTTACTAACAACTTGCATTGCTCGTCTTTATGCTGTTAGTCTTGTAAATCAATCCCACATTAATTATAAACTTTATTACAATTAATGATTAAATTGAATCATGTTAATGGTAAATATCCCGGGTTCAGAGTGACATTCTCACGAACCTCGCATTCAGATCACACAGTTTCATATGCCAAAACTCAAGTACACAAGATGGATATTTGAATTCTGGATCCATTGCTATTATATCATACCTTTGATCATTCAAGCATGGAATATGTCAATGTTATCACCTACAAATTGTTTTAATTTTTCTAGTTCAATTAAAATAATAAAGTGTAAACTTCCGAGTTGGTGGATCTTGCATCTTGTTTTTCCTTCAACAATGAGATTTTAGTTTGGAATTAGGTATGATGTATCCATGGATATGGTGTGAAAACATTAAATACAGATAGACAACCTATTGAATACTTTAAATTAAATTACTTGGGAAAAAAAACATTCACTCACTATGAAACACTTTTTGGTGATAACAATGAGAGGTTGTTTGTAATTTGGTTTAATTCAATTTTTCATTAAAAGGTTACCCAAATTAAACTTAAAAATATATATAATTGGTTCAATTTTCCTTTAAAATAAAATCCAAACAAACCAAATCTTTATTGTGCGATTTGGTTTGATTCCACTTTTATGATTTTATTAAAATATTATTTCATTAAAATTTATATATTTTTTTCATCTTTTAAATTAAATTACATTAAAAAGAATTACTAATAACAATCAAAGAAACTTATTAATATGTTTAACCTTTTACAGTAACAATTTACTAAGTTTTTATTCATTTAAATCAAATATATCTTAAAAAGATTGTCCAAAAAAAAAATTGATATACAATATATAAATTTTATATACATAACACTATAAAATATGATAAAACTCAAGTACACAAAAGTAATGCAAGTATTAATACAAGTATTGTGATTTGATTTGATTTCAAAAATACAACACAAATTGAACCAAATGAATCAATTTAAGAAAAAAATTATCCAAACAAATAAAAAAGAATGAATTTGATTCAATTTTTTATTTTTTTTAGGGGTTTCCAATTTTTTATTTTAAGTCGATTTAGATTTTAAAACCCTATAGCAACAAGCATCCCTAATGAAAAAGCACAGCAGCAACAAACTTTCTACCATGACATTAATATGCATCTTCCTACTATCTCGCAAGTTATACTTTTATCCATTTATGTTGCGAAATTCATCCCCAGGTTACCAAATTTTCAAAATGAAATGGACTTTTAAGTTTCTAATCATTGTACTGAAATTGATTTATGGAACCAGTAAGTAATCTAAATAATACAATTACACAAATCAAGTTTGAGAAAGACAAGTAGATAACTTGAAAGCAATTAACATTTTGAAGAAAAGAATAAAATTTCCTCCTCCCTATTTAGATTGAAATTGGTTCACTATAACTGTTGAACAACAAACCTATAGAATCCCCCATGCCAGCATCTACACCATAAACATCTGATATGAAAAATAAAGGAATTTTTATTGGTACATGAATATAAATATATTATATTACAACAATGACCATGCATACTACGCTTCAATTCTATCTATCTATGCGGCAAACATAAATGCAAACAAAAGTAAAATTTCTTAGCTGAGAAATAGAAGCCATTTTTTTTTTCTTATTATGGAGATAAATGTTTAAAATTTAAAAGCAAATCACGATACATGGCATTGCTATCTTTCACAGTCTGCCCCTAAAATACCCTCTTTGTAGGTTTGGGATCTTTGGAAGTTGAACCAATTCCAGAAATGCTTCCGGTCTTCTTGAAGCTTGATGAACTACAGGGACATGGAACAACATCGGAATCATTGAGAAGAGAGAGCAGGAAAAAGAAAAAATAGGGTTAAATATAGTTCAGCCTTATAAACCAAGGACAAAAGTGAATGCCAAGAAATAGTTTCTACAAAAGAAAGAAATGATGTTATATGTACCTTGGATTCCTCTGGATAGATTTATTCTTCATTGCTGCAAGATTTTTTACCTCATGACTGTAGAAAATTGAAAAGAAAAAAAATTTAAGTCATTCAGTTGGGCATACAAGCTTTAAGATGAATGATCACAAAACAGAATTACAGCAGACAAAATTCCAGTAAAATTCATGATAAAATTATTATTTTTTTCTTTTTTAACTACTTTAACATATAGGCCCGGCTAGTTGATTCGGCCCACTATCAATGCAAGGCCCAAATGTGACAAACTTTGAGGTCAAGAACCCTTGGATTGGATATTCCAACCTAGGAACAAAATTACAGTGAAGTAAGAAAGATTGTGGACGATAAATAGCTGAATGCAATCTTGTGCATGCTACAGGAAGAAAAAGTGTAGTTTCCCAATGATCAAATAAAAAGCATCCCGTCCTAGGGAAAAGCTTGCTCACTTTCTTAGCTGGATGGAAGTATGGATTGGACTTGAGATTCTTGGAAGCATCAAATAATTATTATAAAAGAAATGTTACCTCTTCAGAAATTCTATCTTTGCCTTCTTCATTATGTTACTCTTCACATTTGATACATTGTATCCAGGTCCATTATCTACAACAGATCATCAAAAAGATGAAACAATAAATAAAAGCTACAACTTGATCAAATTCAAAATGTACTTAACAAAAGTACAGTAGTTGGAGTGAATGAGAAGGAAACAAACATGAAAAAAATAAAGGGTTACCTCCCCAAAATCTTCTTTTACTTGAAGGTGGAACTTTAGTGCATGTCCTTACTTGCCTACTCTGTTTTCCTACAGAGAACCAATACTTGGTAACTATTTGAAACTAAACAGGTTGCAAGAAATATAAGTATATAACTATCCAAGAATTGCTACATTGCTCCCCAGTGTAAAATGAAAGGCTAATCAAATCAAATCAGTAATTAATAGTTATATTAGTATTCGTTTTTTGAAATAAAACAATCATATTTACCAGAAGGAAAAACTAATATAAAGAAGACAAAGGATTAGACCTTCATCTTAAATAAAGCAGAAAAAGCCAGTAAAACTTAGACAAGCCCCTCTCCCCAAAAACCATAAATACAGAAAAACAAGAACATGGACTAGGGTCATACTTGCATCTTCTTTCTTGTACAGTTGCCTGATTCGGTCAAGTGCTTCATTCTCAGCCTGAGCCCTTTCCTTTCCTTTTGCCTATGTATAGAATTAGAAGTGAGACTAATCACTCAACACATTTATACATTTATACTATGCACATTATAAAGTAATGATTACAAGAGGAACCATTCCCTGAATTAGAGTCACTCAGTACTAATCACCTGAGTCAGTAACAGCTAATACCACTCATTATACATACGCTTAATTCTAACATTTAATTCTATATTTCTTGGTACCGTAAGGATGTTACCTTGTTAACACAACTGATAATTAGAGTTTTTTTTTGGTAGAGATAATGAAAGAAACGGTAGTAATATCTAATACTTCTCTTTCATTTAAATTAATTGAGGCTTAAAAGGCAAAACAAAAGTCAAAACAGCAAAGCAAATAAAGAAAAGTTATACCTCATACAATTGCATCCATCTAAAGTTCACTCTTTTTTCCTTCATCCTCTTAATCACTTCATTAGTGTTATTTGTGCCAAACTGCTTTTCATAGAACTTTTTCCACAACTTATCAGTTACAGGGCTGAGATTTCTTCCCTGAGAAAGCACATCAATCAAGCATATTAGATAACCATTATATTCTTGTTCTAACTTCATTCTCATTTAACAAAAACAACAAAGCCCATCTTACCTTGGTGGACTTCTCCACATGCATCAACTGGTCAGCTGTGCAGTGCGGCAAAATTTGCTCGAGCAGATGCTGGTCAAGAGAACCAACATTTCCAAGGTACCTTACATTATCTATTACTTTCTGAACACAAAGGTCAACCAGGGATGGGGTTCGCATCTCACGTGCACGTATTTGATCTCTTCTCATCATAGTAACACTGATCACGAAGAAAACAACACAACAATCAAAATTTCATTAAGGGAACAAAATAAAAACTAATCATCAAAACTAACTAAATTCAGATGATGGGTATAATTTTTCCAAGTTTTTGTTTCTCAGTAAGCTTAGCCTCACATAACCAAGAAAACAATAATTACCAAAATACCACCCTTTCTTTTTTGGTACATGAATTAGTAGTTAAAATCAATAACAACAATAAGAAGAAAATTTAATTAGAAAATGTTGACTTTCAATCACAGATTATTATGACAAGTTTGTTCACTTTTAATAATTACTGTAAAAGTTATACCTAAGACAATTTTTTCATTGACTGACAGTATAAAAATTACTACACTGATATATAGATTAAACTGCTACTACTAAAATTCCTCTCCATCCATTAGACAATAAATCTATTTTTCACTTTAACCTTTGGTTAAAAATTAATTAAAGAAAACTGATTCAAAATTATCTTGATTTAAAAGATTAATCAATAAAATAATAGATAAAAAAGGGTTGTGTTGAAAATAAATGAATTGATGGTTGTACGCCACACCAACCACCCGAGCTATGCTTATGAAGAAAACACCATCAAATCGATCATATTCAGCAAAAAGGTAACTGAAAATTGGAACTTGATCATATTAACCTTCAGTTTTATTAATTCATAACATTAAAAAAAAAAACAGAAGATTTATAAGGTTCTTCCCCCTGTTGCAGATATTTTGGTTATTTATTAAAAAAAAAAAACTTCCCACGATCCCCTAATTCCTATTTTTCTTTTAGCAAACCCAATCCAATTAAAAAATCATCAAAAGGGCAATTTAAAAAAAAAACAAAAAAAAGAAAAGAAAATGGAATATAGATCATTAAGATAATCGAAACAGAAACTCAATTCCTTAAAACACAGATCGAGAAAATTTTGATGTGCTTACAGATTCGATCGAAACAACGAAGGTGGATCCGAAAGAAGGGACAGAAACGTCGACGGATCCGAGATACGAACGTAACTAAGGTAGAGAGAGAAAGAAAGAGTGTCGACAACGGTTGCAAGAGGACGAGGAGGACTCAGGCGCGTGAGTCCCACGCGCTTTGTTTTTTTGTCAACAATGCTAACATGCGCCGTGAGGGAGTGTTGTGCCAATGTAGAGTGGTTGAGAGATTAGTAGCACCATTAAATATTCGCGTGGCGCGTTTTTTTAACCGCCTGGCATTCTTTCTTACTTTAACCCTTTCTTTGAGGAAATTACGGTTAAAAAGAATAAGAAAATACTTTATTCGTTTTTATTTTGTTTTCTTTGTGGGAGATTCAGTTTTGTTAAATCCATTGATTTGTTTTAATGTATCAACAGGAGATTCATTGATTGATTTCCTAGGATGGTCATTATCTGTTGTTTATCCTATTTTATTTATTAGTATGGTGTATTTCTTTCTCTTTTTTAATTGACATATTATCTTATATTAGGAGAAAAAAAGAAAAAAATATGTGTGAGAGAATTAAATTTGCGTCATATAACATATATGAAGAGTTAAAATTTAATGTCAAAAAGTCATACGATTTTTTTTTATAAAATTTACATGACTTTTTAATTGATTACATGATATTAAATATTGATGTTTCATGTTTGATTATAATTTTGACACAAATTTTAAATAAATTATTAATTAAAATTAAATATTTATTATTAAAGAAAAAAATTGACTATTTTAAAAATCTTATATTATTTGTTTATAATTATAAGAAAAATAACTACGTAAATAAAATATACTTTTATATAACTTAGTTACTATTTTTTTAAAATTCAAATTAAATTTTTAGAAAATTATATGTAATTTTAATGAAACTGTTTTTAAATTTAAGTATACACTATTATTATCTTGTACGAATCAAGCATTAATTGAATATGATTAAAATTTATCATGTTCTCATCATATTCATTTATCCATCATATCCTATCTTGACAACCAACTAATAGATATGAAATGCGGTCCTAAAATTATCATATGCAGATGAATCGAGAAAATGTTTTTTATTACTAAAATTATAAAAATGATATTTTATTTTTTGTTTTGTTTTCTTTAACGATTTCTTGAGCTCAGGTATTCCATTGTACAAGTTTCTAAAACAATATAAGAAGACTCTTGAGGCAAGTTATAATAAGGAAATGAAGAAGATTTTCAAGGCACTGAATTCAAAATTATTTTTGAAAACCTTTTCTCCCATTGTACAAGGCAACAATTTTAAATTTATTGTCTTAAAAGTCTTCTCCCTTTCCTTGTTATAACATGTATAATAGTTTTCATATTGTGTCACAAATTTATACAATGGAATACTTGAGTTCAAGAAATCCTTAAAAAAAATTATTCATACTTTCACTCCTTTGGGTGATGGACATTCCAACACAAATTCTAATGTACATATGGAACTATCCATTTTTCTCGAATGTAGTATATCTTATGCAACCACTTATTATCTTGCAACCCATATTTATCTATTATTGCTTCTCAATCAGATTCAAATTCTTCAATAGTGAGAGATTGACAAATGCACTTGTGAAATTGATTTTTAAATTCACTATGCTCATGATAAATATGGTTCAAGTACTCTCAAATTTTTTTTCTTTTGGAAACACCCTTGCAACAAAATTAGTGATAACAACGTCTTGATTTGTGATAATAGTTTTAGGAGAAACTTTAGACATTGCCTTTAGCCAAGTATTCAACAACCAAACTAAGTTCTCTGTAGTTTCATATCCCATAATAGAGCACAACCAACCAAAAAAAAATATTGTTGATGATGATTAACTCCAGTTAATGGAACGGAAGGCATCATGTATCTATTTGTAAGTGTAATACCCCATTTTTCGTAAATAAATTTTAAAATTTTTTTAATTAAAAATAAATAGAGTTTTAGAAAAATGGTAAGGTTTTTATAATTAAATAAATAAGAAGAAATAACTTTATTAAAATAATGGTTTGAAGGAAAAAAATATTTGATTTATTCATTTGATAGGAAATAAAATAGAGATATTTTTTTATAAAATAATAAAAATAAAGAAAAATAGAGTAAATAATAGGCTGGGAATACCTAGCTACAAATAAAGCCATGTAAAGTCACTTTTTAGACTGATGATTGTTTCTGCCGTTTCCCTTCCTCTCAATTTCGTTTTCCCTTCTTCTCCTTCCAAAATCTTTTTTTTCTTCTCAAATTCATTAATCGTTGGATCATTGTGAAATTTGAGCACCATGTTTAGAACGCATTTCCGAACATTCTGACCGTTGGAATTTGGGAAACAATGTCGGAGGTGAGAGAATTGCCCTTCGCATCGTAGTTTTTCCTTTTCACACAGAGACTCAAAATCAGTCCCAGTAAAACTACGATCTTGGACTTGTTAACCATTGGATCATTGTGAAATTTGGATAACGTGTTCGAAATTCATCGCTGCACATTTTCACCGTTGGGATTTATAAAATAATGTCTGGAGAGGGAGAAATACTCATTTCACGAGGACAATGGAATCTATGATTCAATCTCTTCTCTTTCTCTCTAATGTTTGGAAACTTTATCAGAGCAACTAGAGGAAAAACTTGAGGAATATTAGGAAACCATTAGAGATGCCACTATCACTTTCGGAACACACGTGAGTCCACTTAGAGGTAAGGGATGAGTTTATCGCAATTGGAATTAGAATGGACATGAGTAGCAATCCTTAAGGGATCAAATTGGGATTTATTTTGGGATGTTTATTGTATTGAAATTTTTCCTGTATGATTATATGAAATTTTTTGAGGGGTTTTACTCCCCGTGGATTGAGAAATATTTTTGAATAATTTGTTTGTGTTTTTGATAGGACTAACGTGATAAATAATTATATTGGGATCATGAAATTATGATTGAAATTGTATATAAGTGATAAATTAAATATGTGATGAATTGTGGGATAACATGTTGCTTTGAAATTATAATATTGTTATTGAGATTGAGTATAAGTGCAAAGTTGAATATGTGTTAATTTGTGAGATACACGTAAACATGCGATGGTGGATTGTGATATTATGAGATATGAAATTGTGAACATGAGATTTAGTTGTGAATTAGTGTGTGGTTAACACTTGATCTAAAAATACTTGTGTTATGAGCTGTGAATTATACAATAATCTGACCAGTATTTACCTTGAGAAAAATGTTCATGCGCAATGTTGAAGGGGAAGTGTAGGATTCCTAGTTAGGAATCTAAAGTGTTAAATTGTAGCGCAATATGTTAAACGTATTTGAAACACGAGTGTGAGATCATGGATATTGTATAATTCATGAGCAATGCCTATGTGTAAAAAAAAATTGTTATAAGGGTTGAACCTGAATCAGGAAGGTGAGGCCCTAACGGATTCTTCGGAGTCTAGGCTTTGGGGGTAAAAACACTCGGTTTGAGTGCTCCTTTAAGCTTATCTTGATCCCATATGGTTGGAGCATTCTCGTAAAACGGAGTGATCTTGACTGATCACCTTATGATTTTACTTAGTGAGAGTGACCTGACATACCCATTGTGTGGTGTGACTTGTTATGTACTCTTAAGCACCCTAGGGTGGTTTTTCACTGACATAATACCATATTGCATATATGCTTGAGTCTTAGTGTATCTGTTGCATAATGCTTGTGTATTTATTGATATTGATTGATTTAGTGATATTGTGTTTTGATCTTTGAATACGTGAATGATGTGAAAATAAATGAGATGTGTTGTGGTTTGATGTGATGTTACGCGACAAAGTGGTGGAATTACGTGAGCTATGTTTAAATAAGTTGTATCTCATTTATATGATATGTATATCTAGTTGTCTCATTTCTTTCTATTAGTTAGGAATGTAATAATTCACTCCCAGTGTGCTATTTGTGTTGGGATCATGTGATGATCTTGAACTTTGTGTTCTTGGGAGTAGATGATTAGGTGAATGACTATGGAGAATCCCATGCTAGAAGACGCAGGAACACAATGCTTTGATAGGATGTGACATTGGGGTATATGTTTCTATATTAATTGTATGAAGTATTGGACGGCCTAGTTTGAGCCGAGATGATTTTATTATTTATTTGGACAAGTTTTATTATGATGCGAGAAAAGTGAATCTAAGTCTTTTACCCTTTTGAAAGGATTTTATTTAAATGTGTTTTAAGAACTTTTAATTAACTATAATTTCTTTTCCTTTTATTATTAGTACATATATGTATGGGGTAGAGGGTGTCACAATAACTATCTTGGATCAAAAGTCACAACATCACCAAAAAATTTGTAAGATATTTAAGACCTTGAATCAACCCAAAAACAATTTTCTAATTGTCCATCTGCATCAATTTTAAGTGCATAAAAAATCGAGGATTCTTCAATTGACAACTTCTTTTGTGAACATTGATTGATAATCTCCCTTTTTTTAATTGTCTTTGTCTCTTTTTACTTAAGTAATCAATAACATCTTGTGGACTAAATTCAACATTTCAATTCCACCACTTTCAGTACACAAGACACATGTTTTTTTACTAGGACTTAAACCAGAATCATCAATCACATCAATAAGTTTTTTTGCACTGGTGTTTTCTTCCTATAAAAGAAATTGTGAACTCTTGGGGGAAAAAGTTAATGATTATGGTCTCTCATAAATCTAGAAATAATCCATTTATCCTCAATTTTCTTTACATATAACATTGTCTTGCTTCCAATCCTTGTTTCATCCTGTGTTGCAAGGCTAATTTTTTTTTAACTTTTTTTCCCTTTTTCACATATTTTTTTCCCTGGTGTCCTTCCTTTGAACAAAACATCTTTTTACCAATTATCATACCATTGGTTCTTGATTTAGTAAAACGACCCATACGAAAATTATTAAACTAAAACATTTCTTATTTGCATATCTTGCACAGTACTTATATGCATCTTTAAATGATTCAAACTTCATTCCATCATAAGGTTATACCAAAGACTCCAATGATAATTCACTATTGGGATCATCTACATTAAGATCACCTTCACTTTCACTATCAGAACTAATTATGATAGAATCTTTGTGCACATCAATCATCTCAATTCCTATATAAGTGACACAATAATAATAATAAACAACTACACATATACAAATATATGAAGGAATCAAATTGAGAATAATGATATTGAATGTAATTTTAAACTCAAATATACTAACTGTATTTGTTTTTTTTATAGGCAAAAATATTTATGTATGTTAATGAAAAGTACAAACAGAGTCATATTACAAGATACTATCATATGAAGGACAATCCCCCTACTCAAATGATACAACACATCCTGCAACCACAACATAGGGACCAAAGCTACCCACACACTCTCGAATTTTGATATTTGAAACTTGCATATACAAAGATACCAAAGATAGTAAGTTGAGGATAATGTATGCAAACTGAACATGGTAGCTAATGAAATGCCTAGCAAAGTAACCACCCCAGGTCAATTAAAAAAAAACCCACATAACTGCATGTGGAATGCTTCTCCAAATTGTAGTTTATTAGAAAATGAACCCCACTGTTAATGCTTGGACCAAAATAATATAACCCCACAGCTGCCAGATCAACATAATCATGATCAATAAGCTACCAATTCTATTTTCTGTACTATACTAATTGAATTCTAGTACAAGCATTGGAAGAATCAAACATATTTTTTTTGACAAAAAAGAAAAAAACGAACATCTTAATCACGATCAATAATTAATTATAATGAAAATAGAACCTCAAAACAAAGACACATACATACACTCGTTAGGCTGTTTCGTTAAAACACACACACACACACATGGGAGAACCTCTCCAATGTTTACATTCAAAGAAACCCATAAAAAAGAGAACACATGGTAGCAGTGGAGAAAAAAAGAACGAAGAATGAAGCATGCTTGTTATATACGTAACCTGTCATGAGTAGAGACGACGATGTAAGTGGACAGTGCAAAGCAAAGAAAGTGCGATGAACGTGTAGTAGGACGAGAAAAGAAAGTACGAGAATCAGAGGTAAATTTTTGCTTTTGATTCACTATCTTTGCCTTTGATTTGATTTTTTTGCTTTTGATTTACTATCTTTGCCTTCATATAGAATTTACTCTACGCCGTTTTCAACTCTTAAAATTAGGGAAGATCAATTGTTGTATAGTGAATCTCTGTATGCATTTGTCTTGCAACTCTCCTTAAAACAGGTTAGTTGTTAAATTTTGGTACATCTAATAGAAGTGCGGGGATCAAACTGAATAGGGTTCTTTGTCTACGTTTTTATTTGAACTTTGTTCATTTTTAAGGATGTGTTTGAAAATTTCAACGTAAAAGAATAGGAAGAAACAAAAATAGAAGAGATTGATTTTAATATTTAAATTAAGAGATTTATCTAATATTCTTACAAACAAATAAAAGATTAAGATATAAATTTGTTGGGATTTTAGAGTAAAATAGGGAAGAAAAGAATGCAAAATTAAAAATAATACATTCAAATTTCGCTAAAAAAAAGGTGAAGTAAAAAAGCGGTATAAAATTAGCTGAAAAATAAGATTTTTGATCGAGTAAGTAAATTCATATACTGATAATATAAAAAAATGTTGTACTATACAAAATTTAAAACTTTTTATCTAATTATAAATAAATAATTTACGAGCCACTTCTCCGTGTAATGGAAAAAACACTTGCAAAGAATTATTTTGATTTTACTGAAATGCTTATTTTATTTACAAATGATTAAAATAAAGACAAAAATACATTTTGGTTACCCTATTTTTGCAATTCATAATTTTGATTTTTCATTTTTAAACGGAGACATTTAGTTCCACAATTTTTCAAAATCAATTATTTTAGTCCCTCCTCTAAATTAGGACGTCGACATCTAAATTTTAAACTTTGACTCTTACATGACACAATTTTAGTGACATAACACTATTATTTGCTTATTTTAAGGTGATTAGGATTTTTATTTAAGTAAAATAATTAAAATAAAGAAATGGGGAAATTGAAAAAAAAAATACTTAGATTAAATAATCCTAATCACTTTAAAATAAACATTATTTATCTAAGCAATTAACTAATTTAGAAAGAATATTAACATGACTATCACAATTTGAAGACGAAACAGATTATAAATCACTGCATTAAGTAGGTGAAACTAAAGGCTGTGTTCAGTTGCAAAGAGAGAAATAAGTTAGACAAGACAGAAATAAGGTGGTTACATTTGGTTTGTGCGATTTTGGAGGTAAAATTAAGAATTTTTCTCTTCCCACTTGCAGTAAAATCGATTCGATTTTCTTTTATACAATATTATTTTTCATTTATTTCTCTTAATCCAAACAAAACAACACATCAGTTTATTTCTCCTTTTTCAAATTATCTCCTATTCCTATCTACCCAATTTCTCTCCTTTAAACTAAACACCCTAAATGCTACTTTACGTTGTTCTCGTTCCTGTTCACATACATAAAAATTCTGATCAGTCACAACACAAATTGTAACAGTAAGGTCCCTTTTTTGGACTTCAACATTAGGAGCTGACAAATTAAAGTATTCTGTGGCTACAAGCACCTTTCAATGTAACCAACATACTGATTCAAGCCTTGTTTGCATCCAAGCAAATTTATAAAGAAATTAGAAAATCCGTATTCAAAAGTTTCGACAACCTATTTGAAATCCTCAAGAATAAATTACAAGGGCAAATTATTTCAATTACAATCTAGCTAATTCTACATTGAATAAAACACAACATTAATTATTCATACAATTTGTCCCCAAAGCACATGACCCCCTCATCAAAAAGCTAATTGAAGGTTTATTATGAACATACTCAATTTCAAATAGTGAACTTTCTCACCCAACCCCCTTTCAGTAGTGTGACTAAAAAATTTGAAGTATTACCTGAGCTGAAAAATACCTGTTCCAGTCACCTCATTGTCTTGAAACTAATGGAACTATAGATGGAACACTAAAATGTAGAATTATAAGTTATACTCAGTATGCAATGTCATCAACTACAATTGGTGGAACGAATTTGCAATTTTCAAGGGTTTGCTCAAAGATATGTCCCACTCTCAGCAGCTCTCCCTGCAATTATAAGTTCCCAGACAAAGGATGATTCTGTTGCTCAATATCACAAATATACTCTTGCACATCATCACATGCCACATTTTTCTTCATTATGTATTTTATTCCAAAAAATTTCCAATCAGAATAACAGTAAGACCACATTAGTTAACATTGGATGTATGGTAACTTTCAATCATATAAGCAAAGAAAATCACACTGACAAACTGTATCTTTCCTAGAAAAATGATGGATATTTTCACACACACAGGAGGAATTCACTTCTTCATTTTTACAAGTCAAAATCACTCTTACAACATCTAATAACTTTTCAGTGAATAATTTTGTCCCAAAATACCACTGGATTGAAAGTTCCTATTATATAGATTATGTTTATAGTTTTTTACTTCATTCATGTTGCAGGCATTGTTTTTTATGAAAACTTTATTAGTAATGTTTCCTTTATTATTCACCATTTGAATTGTGATAGTCTTTTAACTCAACATCTGCTTAACTTTTAGGCCTCCTGCTTCATCCAGCAAGTGAACAGCATCGCAAAAAATGAGACGAATTTCAATCAAAACATGGTGCATATAACATCTATGCTCACAGAAAAGCACTTTGGAACAAACATCGTTGAACCATCCCGAGAAAGAAAAGAGACACCAATGTCAAAACACAAGATCATTGTGATTTGTACCTTCTACACAAATATCTCATTTGACAGATAATTGGGAACAATTTTTTTAGAATTTCACATTATCCCTAAAGCTTTGATTTTCTATTTTTTTCCTTCCCTTGATATTGTTTGATCATTTTCAACTTAAACTTCAAAAAACTAGGTATTGGCATCTTCCTTTTTAATAATTTTAAGAAATATAGACTAGTAAAGAAAACAAAACTACTGGTAACAATAGAGAACTCCACCAACAAAGACTCCATTGCAGTGGATAGGAAAAGTAAATACCTCATTAAATGCAGCACCAATCATTTGCAGACCAACAGGAAGGCCTGAAGGCCCACCCTCAACAAATCCGCATGGCAAAACCAAGGCAGGTAGTCCAGCTAGATTGACATTTACCTGTAAAAAGACAAACCACCAATGAAGACGGGCAAACACTATGCTTGATATGTTAATGGATACGAATGAAACCTCAGACAGTACACAAGATCAAACTCTTAACCATTGGGTAATTAGTTATGTTCAATGGTGACTTAATTCCAACAGGAAATTCCCTTGCAGAGCTGCTAGAACTCAAACTACTACGTACAGGAACATGTTGAGGATGAACTCATGCAATGCAACCAACCCTGCAGTTAACGGTTAGCAAAGGTAATTCCTGGATTGGTTAGCACCCATCTAGATTTTCTAAGGCTAAACCTACACTTCTTGCCGGATCCAATCGCCATCAGTTATGTTCTCTTCTCAAGTGCTCAAAGGGTTTCATGTTTTAGTAGCTCATTATGTATGACTCAAGCTTGAGCTAAGTGGAGTTGAAGAAGTTCAATAGAGTCTAAGACCTCATACTAATACTATTTGGCTTACACATAATCAACACTATGAGACAGAAATCTAGCCCAAGAAGAATGAAATGCTTACAGTCATGATATCGCCTGCATACATAGCCAATGGATCATTTTTCTTTTCACCTGAAAATGCCAAAGGCAATGAAACAATTAGCACTGCAGGCACTAAAGTGCAATAATGCAAAAGCAAAGAGATCTAGATGCTTACCAATTTTATAAGCAGCTGAAGGAGCTGCAGGGGAAATCAAGATGTCATTTTGACTGAGGGCCTCCTTAAAGCTATTCCTAATTATGGTCCTTACCTGTAACATAACATTCATAAATATCTTAATTAAAACCCTAAACTTCTAGAAGAAGATGAAATCAATTAACTGCAGAAACTTAAAATTTCTTAAAGCAACATGTATTTGCACCAATCATATGAAACTGAATTCATAATAAAGACTTAAATCAGACATATCAAGGAAAAAAAAAAAATTAGTAGTACCTGCTGTGCACGTTTGTAATATGCATCATAGTAACCAGCTGAAAGGGCATATGTTCCCATCAAAATTCTCATTTTAACCTGAGACATATTTAAAATTGAAAGCTAGCTTAAAAACCAATATTGACGCATAAGGACCATTTCTTTTAAACATGTATATGCTACCATAGGAGTGTTCACAGTGCGGTTTAGTGCAGTTTTTACTTAAAATTAGTTTGAACCAAACAAAAGAATTAAGTGCGGTGTAGTTTGGTTCCGTTTAAATTATTTATAAAATTCAAACTAAACCAAACCAATATTTTGCGGTTTGGTTTGATTCGGTTTTTGCAGTTTGAAAATTCTGCTAGTAAGTAATAAAAAAATGCTTAAAAAGTTTGTTATTAATTGGACAAAACTTAAATAACAACTAGTTCAACAATCAACGATATAAATGGACAACAATTGAACTTAAAGTAAAACAGTAATTATTTTCAAGTTGAATAATAACCATTTTACTTAAAAGTAGAAAATAACATAATACCTCCTTCAAAGTTCCAACAGGTGAACTTAAAAAAAAAAACAGTAAAACAACATTCAAAATATTTACTTCCAACCATGGAAACTTAGAAAATAGATATCCAACAACAAAACATTAATTGCAACAATAGTTTTTAAGGGTGTTCGCAATTTGGTTTGGTTAGGTTCGATTTCCGCGTGCCAAACCCCGAACAGAACTGGACCGCGCGGTTTGGAAAATACAAAAACCAAATCAAACCAATGATCATTTGTTTTTTTGTGGTTTTCAGTTTTATGCTTGGTTTGGTTTGGTTTTGAACACCCCTATGCTACCACACATCTTGTAGCCAAATTTGAAATTAAGAAGGAATGAAAACTGTGTACCTCAGAACCAAACCCTTGAGCCCGGGAACCTCCATAAAGAGAATCTAGCTCATCAGCATAAACTTGGTTTCCATATCTAAATATATACATAGGGTTAAAGTCAGGCTAATGGTTTATCAATGAAAATTTAGAACATATAATGAAACATTGTGGTCTGTTGAGCAGGCCACTTACCTGATACCATCATAACGAGACAAGTTGGAAGATGATTCAGATACAGCAAGGATATAATATGCTGGCAACCCAAGGGAAAAGGATGGCAGTGAAACCTGTAATAAGTTCATAGCAAATGGAAAAGACATACTGAGAATCTAAACTGTAAGAATACAAACTTGGAAAGCACCTATAGAAGTTATCATTCAGAATTGTAGAGAAAAACGATAAGCACCTCATTCACAGAGCATCCTAATTCCTCAAAATGCAAAGCAGCTGCCCGAATTGCAGAAATTACTCCAGCATCAACACCATCATCAATAGTTTCACGGATCAAACCAACTCTCAGTCCCTTCAAGGGCTTACTTTCCAAGGAGCTCACAGCGACAAAATGAGATTGAAAGTCAGGCACATCCTGATAAATGAGATTATTTATTATCGAAAAGACATTGACTTAATAACAAGAAATAAATAAGGCCTACATCCAGTAATTTCAGCAATCACCCATCTTATTGAGAAACAGATTTTACCAAACAATATTAATATCCCTTGCCAACAAAGAGAAATGACAACAGTTATACCAAACATGGTGAAAACCTCATACCCTACCTGCTTACTTGAGGTGGCATCAAATCTATCATGGCCAGCAATTGCATGAAGGAGAGTCCCAGTATCAGCAACCGATGAACCAAAACAGCCAATAGCATCAAGTGATGATGCATACGCCATAAGTCCAAATCTTGAGACACGCCCATAAGTTGGCTTCAAACCTACAACACCACAAAAAGATGCTGGCTGCCTCACACTTCCACCAGTGTCACTTCCCAACGATACAACACACTGTCTGGCAGAAACTGCAGCTGCTGATCCTCCTGATGATCCTCCTGGCACCCTAGACTCATCCCATGGGTTGGCAGTCACCTATTGAATGAACATATGCAGCACCTGAGTAAACCAATCGCAGTTATAAATGGGAGATATGAATAATAAAGCTAGGAACCAAACAAGAAAAATTGATAGCCAACCCACAAGTGAGGCACAGCCAACACAACCACACTTTCTTTCTTTTTTTTCTTTTTCTATCCATTAAATTATTCTATAACATTACAGGAATGAAAATTAGCAATGCATCATCGGATGTAATGTCCATCATGCCATTCATTGACAATTTTCATACCTCATTTTCTCTCCCAAACAAACACTGAAATCCTGGTTTCAATAGAACAGGAATCAACATTCCAACTCCTAAACACAAAATGACAAAAAAAGAAGAAAGAAAGCAACCACGTAGTCATAAATTCACTCATCCTACCTTCATTTCAAATAATAACAGAACCAGGCCATTTGAAATTTGATTAGATACATCTTAGACACACCTAGCATCACACAATGCTCTTACATCACCCCACTCAACACATGCAACGTCAACCATGTGGATCACTAATCATCTTGATAACATTATCTAAGAAACTCAATTTTAAATCTTCAACAATAGTGCATGTGTGTGAGAACATATCTGGAGAGAGCATAAGAAATAAGAGGATTTGGCTATTGAACCATCCACGGATGGTCAAAAATCATACATTTTAATTATACAAAGATTCTCCCCTCGTGTTGTCATCTCTCACCCGATATACTTCCTATACAATAACCATAACGATAAGGATTAATGCTATTTTCAGTCCACAAAAATTTCCAAATCAACTTTTAAAACTATAGTTTTCGTCCATGTATTTTTTAAAATATCCAAAAATTTTCCTTTATATAGGACCAAATCACCCAAGTTTGAGTATTTCAAAAATAAGGATTAATGCTATTTTCAGTCCACAAAATCAACTTTTAAAACTATAGTTTTCGTCCATGTGTTTTTTTAAATATCCCAACTTTTTCCTCTATATAGGACCAAAGTTTGAGTATTTCAAAAAAATATAGAACCTACAATCGAGGACCAAAATCAAAATTAGGAAACTTTCCAGAGACTAAAACCCCATTAACCCCAATACTACTAAAAATAAGAATACAGTTTAGTTCAGCTTGAATGCTGATTTAAACCTATAAAATACAAACACTGACTAGCCTTCAAATTGAACAATACAATAATTAAATAGATAAATGGCCAACATGTATAATGCAGTGACAATTTATTCCTAAAAGAACAAAAATTCTAATTTAGTCCTTCAACATGTAAAAAGTAAAAAGTGTCACAACTAAATTTTCATTCTTTTAACACTAAATTGTCACCACTTAAAAATGGTCATTTACGCATAATTAAATATTAATAAAATAAAATGTAGAAATAAAGGGGAGAGAAAGAGAGAACCTGAAATGCAGAAGCTTCAGTGGTGCTACCCATTCCAAACTCATCCATATTGGTTTTCCCAACAACGATCCCTCCTAACTCCCTCACTCTCTTCACCGCGGTGGCGTCGAACGGCGCCCGGTACCCTTCAAGGATGCGGGACCCGGCGGTCGACGGCATGTCGGCGGTGCAAATGTTGTCCTTGACGCCGACCAGCACGCCGGCGAGGGGGCCGGGGTCCTCCCCGGCGGCGATGCGGGCGTCGAGGCGGCGCGCGTGGGCAAGGAGGGCGTCATCGTCGGGGAGGTGGAGGAAGGAGCGGAGGCGGGGCTCGGCGAGGCGGAGGCGCGCGAGTTGGGAGAGGACAAGGTCGGCGGCGGAGGCGCGGCGGGAGAGGAGGGCGTGGCGGATGGAGAGGATTTCGGACTGCGGCGGAGGGGAGGGGGAGGAGGGGGTGAGCGTTTGGGTTTGGTGGGTGAGGGAGGCGCGTGAGGTGAAGGAGTGAGGGTGGCGCGTGAGGCGAGAGAGGGAGCGAGGGGTTTGAAGTGTGGATAATAGCATTTTGGTTTGAGGGAGAGAAGAAGAAAGGGAAATGGAAATGAAGGAATGAATTTTGAATATGGGAAGTGAGCTAAGACTAAGTCACTAACACCAACCACTATCAGTCATGCTGGAAGGGAAGCACACATAGGGATGGATAGGTTAATGTTTCGGATATTGTTATGCTAAAGACTTTAATGGGAAAAGCCTTCAAAAATCAAAATACAAACAAAGGCTAAATTACTTTATTTCTACATATTTAACTAAAATAATTTATTACTATATTATATATGTTTTCAAATGACGTATTTTAAAGTTTAAAATAATTAGTTTAAATATAATCCAAAAACTAAAATAATAGTATTAATCTAAAACATTAGATAATGACTAATGTAAAAACATTGAAGTGAAAAATATAATATTAATGTAATGACTAACACATTTTAAGTAATTTCTATGTGATTGACTATAGTAACTCTATTTAATAATAGTATATATGATCATAATAAGAAGAATCAAATAAATGAAAGAAAAAAAAAAGATAAAACTAAAAATAAATAATTAAGTATAAATAAAATATATTAGTCTTAAATTAAAGCAATTGATTAGGTCATCCATTGAGTAGGTTCAAATTGAAGACAAAATAATGAGAATCAAATCAATTATAATTAATTTGGTTTGAATTGAATTCTCAGATTTATTGTATCAATTTTAATAGAGTTGAGTAAAATCACTCTAACAAACAAAGTTGTCTCCTAGTTATTTAACATAACTTTTTCTTTTTTTTATGAAAGGAGGTTGTAAGCCCTTAGCATAAAATTGAACGAGGCCATGAAACCAGTCATATCCCTATATAACAAGGTTTTACAAGTAAAAGAAGGATTATTACACAAGTGTGATCCCACAGGTAAAGAATGCAATAAAGAAGCTAAATGATCAGCAGCAAAATTGTCCTCCTTGTAAGTATGAGACAACTTAACAGTCCATTCTCTCTCTTTCAATTGCCTAGCTAATGAAATCAGATGAAACAAATGATGACTGGGATTAGTTTGTTCCAGCAACAAACAAATAGAACACATGAATCTGATTCCTCCCAGACCTTCCCCATGCAAGTTGAAGACCCGAAACAACGCCTCATAATTTTGCTGCAGTAATAGTGCACACACCAAGTTTCCTATAAAGTAGAAAATCACTGTACCACCATTGGACCATTGATAAGAATTGGATATGTGGCATTTTGGAATAAGGTTATGCCTAGCCTCCAGACAACCCTTTTGATATGATTAACAATACCAATCGAGTTCCAAGTTGTGCTACCCATTGAGATGACTTAGACCATAAATCAGGAAGCTAGTAATTGCAGTATCCACAAACAGATCATGCAGATAAGGAAAGTTATCAAATAACATAACCCAAACCTGCTTAACCCTTAGGACTGTCACGCATAATGTGTAATTTCGACTCAGGTTGTTGATTACACATAGGACAAGTATCCGAACTTGCTTTTCCACATCTACCTCTTTTACCAAATTAAAAAATCATTGCAAACCTCAAAATTATTAATCAAGCGAAATTTAAGTTTTGCATACAATACAACTATATTAAAAAAACACATGCTATTATCCTCTGGCTCATCATTTCAACATGAGCTTTCTCTTTTTCTGTGTTACTTGATATGTAATATGCTATTTTTCTTATTTGAAAATATGATATACTATTTCTTAAAAAAAAAAGTCAATCCACCAAAGACAAAAATATCATCCCACACTACAAGAATTCGTGGAAACCCATTCAAAGAACTCGTTCTTCCTATTTTGCTTTTTCAGAAAAGTTTCACGTGCTTTGTTGCAGACTCCATCTGTTTCTTTTGATCTTAATCTGTTAAAATGTAGGTTCTTGAAAGTGCTTCATTCCACTTATGTCTCTTCCAAGTTCCAATGCTCTGGTATTTGATGTTCTTCTCTAAAATCAAACTGTCTTCTGACTATTATTCAAAACTGTCCAATGAGAACACCAATAAGAATTTTAACAATTTTTTAAATTATCAATTATAGAAAATCAATAGGATCTTGAAATCTATGATTCTCACAAATAATAGATAAACCAATAATTCATACATTTCTCTACAACTGAGACTTCTCTTCGATGTACGTTTGTGATGGTAAGAGATTAGAGAGAATACTTTTATGTCAGAAAGGAAACCTTATTTCACGTTAGTGACTATTAACCCCCATTTATAATCACTACTCCATCAAATAGCAGTTACCTTGAGAAACTTCTCCCATTTAACCCAATTACAATTTAGTCTTTAATTATTAATTGTTTATTTATTAGTCCCTACATAAGTCACATGTCTTTCACATGAGACATTAATTTTAACATTCTCTCACTTGACTAGTGTGACATTACTAAACATTATGGACTAAATAAATAAATAGATTAAACTAACATAATACGCATTAAAAAATGACTAAATCGTTCTATACATTGGGTACATCATAATTTCATGATAAAGAATACGAACCAATTTGAGTTATGACAGTTGTACATCACTTAATCGACATAGTCCCAATTAGTCTTCTCCTTAATATGATCATTAGTTAGGAGTACATAATCAGTCCAACATAATGTCTTTATTCAAGACAAAACCTGTTAACATTACTCTAATATAAACATAAATAATGTACAGTGTCGAGTTTTAAACGATAAATCTTGACTGCTTCCACTGGAGCTTTCACTCTATTTCCCATGAAGACGGACTTCTCATTTGGGCTTATGGTTTGGATTGTAAGGAATTCCTTCATATCGTTAGAAACATGAGTCGTACATCCAGAATCAATCCACCATGTATTATGGGGAACTTCAGTTAAGTTTGATTCAAAACACACAAGAGCATTAAGCTCACCTTTCTTTTTGAACCAAGACTTATGTTTTAGGCAATCCATCTGGGAGTGTCTAGATTTTCCACAAAATTGACAATTATTGTCCTTTGATGCCTTCTTATGGATTTGCATAGGATCATCATTGATCTTTAATGACCCTTTGCCTTTATCATGCTTCTTCGCTAATTTCTTTCTAGCTCATTGATTCCCTTGGTGGCTTACATAATGAACTAAGTGACTTTCTTGATTCTTAAGCCTCGTTTCTTCCCAAACTAGCATACTGTCCAATTCATGCACATTTCATTTATCTTTCATGTTATTATAGCTCATCTGGAATGGGTCATACTCAGATGATAATGAATTTATAATAAACTGAATAAGGAAGTTTTCATTCACAACCATTCCCAAGGTCTTAAGTCTTACTGTAATATTTGTCATCTCAATGATATGTTCATGCATGGTACGCAAACCATCAAACTTCATGGTGGTTAGTGTACTCATTAATGTCTCAGCAAAAGACTTATTAGTTGTCTGAGAGCGTTTTTCCACTAATTTCATAAACTCTTTAGCATTGGTCTTATGGAGAGTTGTCTTAATACTGTCTGCAACAGTCATTCTCATGAACATTAGGCTGAGTCTACTAGATCTTTTCCAAGCTTTATAATGGGTTTTCTCTTCATTGCTATTAGCATCAATAATAGTAGCAGATTTCTCTTCCAATATAGCAAGATCAAGATCCAAAATATCGAGATGAAATTGGACTTGCTCATTCCAGTCGGAGAAGTTAAGTCCATCAAAGATTGGAAATAGGTACTGCATAATAAAACTTCAAATAAGCATTTTGGGACATAAAACACAAGTCATACATATAATTTATTCATATAACAATCAATGTATATAGATATTCTCCTTTGGGTGATACACCAACACAACATACAAACATGATGATGCTGATAAAATTCTTAACATTATTTGACAATTAAATATGCATCAATTAGTTGTATCTATTTCCTTTGGGTATATAAATAAAACTAATGATACACACAAATCACCTACAATTATATTCATTAATTATAAGAACAACTAATCAACTTTTGGACGATCCATAAATGTCTTATAACAATGAATTTCAATTACCCATAAACCAATAATCATATAATTTAGCATCCATTATTTTATGAGTAATTGAAATAATCATTAATATGAAATTAAATAACCTTATAAATTTGGCCACTTTAGTGACTAACAAATTCATCATACATTTAATTTCAATCAAATATATGACCTACACATATTTATTGCTATTAACAATTCATATCTATTTTATTAATTTCATTCGAGACCAAATAAATACCATACATTCACATTTTAACCAATAAAATAATAGAAATTCAATTACATTGAAGCAAATGCGTAACATATACATATTTACTGTTACCGATAATTTTAGAGTATTCACGTTAATTTAATTTAATTGTAGGATATAAACTTTCAATTCTTTAATCACGTATAATAATAATTTTTGAAAAAAAAATAAACAAATGAGATTGAGAATATCAAAAAGTGGATTGCAAATAGCAATTATAAAGAATTCAAGGAAAGGGACAATGTACATGCTCATCCGTATTCTTTCTTTCTCCAATATTATACTTTATCCATGTTCTTTCTTTCTCCAATATTGTACTATTTTTTTCTTTTCCCATTTGAAGAAAATCAAAATAATATAATTTTTCGCATTTATATTTATGATTTGAAAGTTAATTTACTTGATATCCTTTTCAATATAAGATTTCATACTTATTGCAAAAAGATTCCTAAATTTTATAATTAAGATTCATGTATAATTGAGAAAAAATAAATTATTATTGGAAAATCAGAAGTTTCATAACTACTCTGATATTACATGTAAGAATTTTAAAGGTTTACTAGGTCAATTATAAGAAATCAACATGATTTTGAAACCTACTATTCTCATAAATGTGAGAGATTAAATAGAATATTTTTTTTTAAGAAAATGACCTTGTTTTACATTAATGAGTATTAATTTCTTTTATAATCACACTACTCCCATCAAACAATGTGACACTGCAATGTTTCTGCATCATCATCGCCCGAGAATTTATCTCCAACTTGAATAAAAAAAATACATGTTAACATTCCTTTACTTTTGTCGTGTATGAAGGGAGATCCTGAGAGATTGTCCTATATATATGCAAGTTAAAAATCTGTGCACTATGTGCTCTTACGCGAATGTCTTATTTTACTGATTTTTACACCTTCGGCTTCAAAAATTTGGAAAGTTGGGTCGATAAATCTTTGCTTAAACTCAAGAAATTGATACTAAAAAGATGTTTCAATCCATGGAAAAGAAATGTCCAACTCAGAATTTTTTTATAATCAAAATAAATTTTATTAAAAGATGAATCACAACTTATAAGACATTGCATCGAGTCTTGCTGTTAAGAAATTGTAAAATATATATATACTGATCTAAACATGCAAATAAATTAAAATGACATATTTAGATATTACGGGCGTACCTCCGACCATTCTAAACTGAACGGGAAGCGGCGCATACACGAACCTGAACCTGAAAGACAGTTTTGTTCTTCCACACCCTTATTTACTCTGAATAAATGATGTATATTTTGAAGTGGGTTTGGTGATACAAAACTGAGAATCCCATCCTAAAAAGTTAGTTATTCAATACGTGATTTGTTACGTTGGGTACGTGATTGGAAATATATTTATAAAGATATGGGTTGAATATAGAAAGAAAATGTAGCAGCTTCAGAAGTAACAAACTTTTTCAAAATAATAAAATATAAAGGAACGTGTAACGTGCACCTAACGTGGGACGTGGGCTTCCAACAGAAATAACTCGGCACTGCCCCACCCCTGCATTCAATAATAAAAAAGTATAAATAATATTATCAAGTGGCTCCCACTGTCCCTTCTAAGATCCGTCAATGGTTCTAACTAGCAAGGTTTCATTAAATATATATCGTAACCACTGGTGGGATCAGATTCAAATTTCAATTGTAGGGATTATATGGGAGTTCTCATTAATATAAATTTGTTAAGACAGGTGTTATATGATTCCTATATTATAAGATAATATATAATTATAACTTGCGTATGACACTTATTATTTGCTAATATATTTTATTCAGTAATGAGAAATTTTAACTATTTTGATAATAAAAGTGTTCTTAATTTTTTTTTTTATCAGAGATTAGAGATGTTCCTCAACCTATTCAATTAGAGATTATTTTTATTTACGACACATGTTATTGTTGATCCAATTTTTATTTATTTATGGTGAGAATTAAACATAAATTTTTCTGCTAAATAAATTATTTACACTCATATGAACATAATCAAAACTTATATCACTATATTAATCCTTTAGGTTAGTACACTTAATGTTATGATACATAATTATTTGTGTTCGATAAAATAGAAGTAATCTTATAGCGTTTTATGATCAAGACTTGCAGTTTGTTTGCGTCTTCCTTGAAAAGGTCGTTTTGACTCATTCGATGTTAATTTTACATGTTAATCTAGTTTTATGAAAAATAATAATACATAAACATTCTTTTATTTTAAATATCTTATTAATACTTTTTTATATTTTTCTCTTTTTATCACGTTATAAATCTTGTAATATTTATATTTTTGTCTCTTTCACCAAGCCTCTAATAAAATCTCCAATGTTTATTTATCTTTTTGCTTCCACCCACGAAAGTAGTTGTCCAATGTTCACCCGTAGAAGGAAAAGCCAATAAGCCATACGGACGGAATCTTGAAGGCAATTGGGCACTTGGAATGAAGCCAATGAGAGTGTTTGACTCAGATAACGAGAGAATTCATTTTCCTCAAGGTATGACGTTAAAAATAACTATTAAATCCCTAATCTTAATTACATGTTCAAAACAACTTCCATTATTAATTGGAAAAAAAGACACAGCTACAAATGTGATTAACTATTTTAAGTAATAAAACTATAAGCATGTTCCATTCATTTTTTTTTTATTTCGCTTAGAAATAATTTAGCATGTTCCATTCATTCTATTTTTATTTATTTCACTTTAAAATAATTGAGCGTGTAGCTCATGGTCATGTTTCTATGATCTTTGATTTCTTCTTTCCTTGCCTTTGATCACATCCCTCTACTTGATATGTATACATATAAACTAAACATAACAGAGCAGAGCAATGAATCATAGTTCCCACATCAATATCACAAAAAATGGCTACCATAAAAGCTTCTCACACTGTGGTTCCAAATCAACCAACACCAAAAGGTCGATTGTGGCTATCCAACAGTGACAATTCCACACGTAAAGCACATTCACCAGTTATTTACATCTACAAAGCAAAACACAACATTGAATACAACATTGAGAGGATGAAAGAGTCTCTTAGCAAAACTCTAGTGTACTTCTATCCAGTTGCTGGCAGATTGAGCTTATCAGAAAGTGGTAGAATGGAAGTGGATTGCAACGCAAAGGGAGTGACATTGATCGAAGCCGAAACCGCGAAAACATTGGCTGATTTTGGAGACTTTTCACCCTCTGATTCCATCAAGGAAGAACTTGTTCCAGCAATTGATTATCACTCTCAACCTATACAAGAGATTCCTTTGCTATTTGTTCAACTAACAAGATTCAAAGGTGACCAACAACAACAACATGGCCTTGCCATTGGAATGGCTTACTCACATCCTGTGGCTGATGGGCTTGCTTGGACTCGCTTTGTCAACACATGGGCAATGGTCAATAGAGGAGACTCATTAGATGTTAATGAAATGCCATTTCTAGATCGAACTATACTCAAATTTCCAACATGGTCATCGTCATTGTCGTTACTGTCACCACCACCACTATCACACTCTGATCACCCAGAGCTGAAGCCTCTTCCACTCATACTAGGCAGATCTGACAGCACTGAAGAGCAAAACAAGAAGACAACAGCATCTGTGTTGAAACTCACATCAAAGCAAGTGGAGATGCTGAAGAAGAAGGCCAATGATCAAGGGTCAACACCTTGTACCAGATTTGAAGCTGTGGCCGCACATATATGGAGATGTGCATGCAAGGCTCGCGGACAACATCACAAGCAACCAACTATAGTTCGGTTCAATGGTGATATTCGCAACAGATTAATCCCTCCTCTCCCCAGGAACTACTTTGGGAATGCATTGGTAGCAACAGTGACACCAGAATGTTATGTTGGAGAAATCACATCAAGACCATTGAGTTATGCAGCAAGAAAATTGAGAGAAGCAATAGCGTTGCTCAGAGATGAGTACATCAGGTCACAGTTAGAAGCTGTGTTTGGTGAGGAGCAATTGAAGTGCATAAGGGCTTTCTTCTTGGGACAAGGTGAAGGTAGAAGTGAACCGTTTGGAGGGAATCCAAATCTTCAAATCACAAGCTGGATCAACTTCCCGGTGGATAGTACAGATTTTGGGTGGGGAAAGCCTGTGTATTTTGGTCTAGGATATGTGTGTGCACTTGATAGGGGGATTATTGTTCGAGATCCACAAGATGATGGTTCTTTGATTGTGATCATGCATTTCCAGATAGCACATATGCAACTCTTTAAGAAACTCTTCTACGAGGATATATTCACTTCAAGGCTGTAATTCGTGGTTGTTTTGCAAAGACTGATATCCATCACCATGAGGCTTAATTTTGATTCACATCATTATAAGCTTCTTCTTTTGTAATGTCTGCATTGGTCAAATCCTAAACTCTCTCTCCCCTTCAAAATTTGAGTTTTTTTTAATCGATTATTAGTTTTGTCTGTATGAGAAGATGGTCTTTGTGGATGTGACAATTTTGTCTTCTTTGATTGTTTGAATTTGTTGGTATGTATGTGATCATTATATGGGTTATGAGTTGTAATGAAAGTTGAGGGTTGTATGTGATCATTATATGGGTTATGAGTTGTAATGAAAGTTGAGGGTTGTTGAGTGTGGGGTAGGGATAGGGATGCACTCTCAAGCCATAGCTAAGAACTCTCAAAATTGATCTGTTGGATCAGACTCCTTCTGTCCGATTCTCATTAGCTAAGATTTGATTTTTTTTATTAGTATGTTATTATTACAAAATATTCATCTATTAATACTTTTACTTGTCACCAAAGATTTATAAATAAAAATAAATAAATTTTACAAGAATTAAAATAAACAAAAAAACTTTAAAGGACTAAAATAAAAAACACCATATTTTATAGGATCAAAAGTTTTGTTTTTGTTTACAAATAAAAGTAATAGTTTGGACTAGGAGTATTCATAAATCAATTCAATTTAATAAAAAAAACCCCAAAAAAAAGACAATGTAAAAATTGAATAAATTGAATTTTTTTTATTGAATTGGATCGATTTTAAATTTAATTTTAAAAACCGATTCAATTCCACTCGAATTATATATATATATATATATATATATATATATATATATATATATATATATATATATATATATATTCATACATTTATAATATCTCTCATATTTACTTTTTATTTCTTATATATTTATAAATTTAATTATATAACTTATACTTAATTATGAAAAATATATTAAATCAAATATAATTTTTGAGTTTTTTTTTGAAGAAAAATTATTTGAATTAAAATGCATAAATTATAATTATCAAGTTGAGTAAATTTATTTTTGATATAAAATATACTTAGTAAAAATTTATAATATTATTAGTTACATAATGATATTTAAATAAAACATTTAATATTTAAATTATTTTCATTATACTTATATAAATCGTACACCATTTATTCAATAAAATGAAAATAAGATTGAATCCAAAAATTGATCCAATCCAAAATTGTGATAAATTGGACTGATTAAGATCGAATTAAAATTTTAAATCAAATTAATTGAATTACGAATTAAAAAAAAATCGAAATCAAATACACTCCCCAAACATCCCTAGTTTGGACCACACCATTTGCAATCAAATGTGCATTTATTAAGTAAAAAACTAATAATTTCAGTCATTTTTTTTTCACTTTAAAATAAGTGAAAGGGTGTTGCTCGTGGGCCTTTCTTTATATTTTATTTGCATTTCTTATTTCCTAGCCTTTCACAACATCTCATATAGGTACACAGAGCAGAGTAATGAAGCATACCCAAAGGTGTGAAAAATGGTAACCATCAAAGCTTCTCACACTGTGGTTCCAAATCAACCAACACCTAAAGGTCGATTATGGCTATCAAATAGTGACCAAACCGCACGCCCAGCACACACACCAAACCTTTACATCTACAAAGCAAAACACAACATCATCGAATATGACATTGAGAAAATGATAGACTCTCTCAGCATCATTTTAGTGTACTACTATCCGGTAGCTGGCAGATTGAGTGTTACAGAAAGTGGTCGAATGGAAGTGGATTGCAACGCAAAGGGAGTGACATTGATCGAAGCCGAAACCGTGAAAACAATTGATGATTTTGGAGACTTCACACCTTCTGAGTCAGTCAAGGAAGAGCTTGTTCCAGTAATTGATTATCACTCTCAACCTATAGAAGAGATTCCTTTGGTCTTTGTCCAAGTGACAAGATTTAAAGGTGATAAAGAACAACAACAAGGCCTTGCTATTGCAGTCGCTGTTTCTCATCCTGTGGCTGATGGGTCTGCTTGGATTCACTTTATCAACACATGGGCTAAGGTTAATAGAGGTGACATGTTAGGTCTTAATGACATGCCATTTATAGATAGAACCATACTCAAATCTTCGTCGTCGTTGTCGTCGTTGTCACCACCACCCTCACCACGCTTCGATCACCCTGAGTTGCAGCCTCTACCATTCATACTAGGCAGATCTGATAGTACTGAAGAGCAAAAGAAGAAGACAACAGCTGCTATGTTGAAACTCACATCAGAACAAGTGGAGATGTTGAGGAAAAAGGTTAATGAAAATGAAAACTTATCAACAAAACAAGGGTCAAGATCAAGATCAAGATCAAGACCTTGTAGCAGATTTGAAGCTGTGGCTGCACATATATGGAGATGTGCATGTAAGGCTCGTAAACTGGATCGAAATCAACCAACCCTTGTTAGGTTCAACGCCGATTTTCGAAGCAGACTAACTCGGCCTCTCCCAAGGAATTATTTCGGGAATGCCTTGGCGGCCACAGTGACACCGGAATCTTATGCTGGAGAAATCACATCAAGACCATTGAGTTATGCAGCAAGAAAATTGAGAGAAGCTGTGGAGATGCTCAAGGAAGAATACATAACTTCGCAGTTAGAAGTTGTGTTGGGCGAGGAGCAATTGGAGTCCATAAAGGCTTTGTTCTCGAGACAAGGAGAACGTAGGAATTCTCCTTTTGCAGGAAATCCTAACCTTCAAATCACAAGCTGGATCAGCATTCCACTATATGAAGCAGATTTTGGGTGGGGAAAGCCTGAGCATTTTGTTCTGGGATATGTGTGTCCGTTTGATAGAGGGATTATTATTCGAGGTCCAGAAAATGATGGTTCTGTGATTGTGATCATGTATTTCCAGATAGCACATATGCAACTCTTTAAGAAATTCTTCTACGAGGATGTATTTACATCAAGGTTGTAATTTGTAATTTGTGGTTGTTGCAGATTGATCCATGAGGGAAAATGTTGATTCACATCAAGCTTCTTTTATGTGATGGATTATGTTTTTAGTACTGGTAACTTTGTGTAAATGTCACTTTTATTCTTAAATAAGATTTTTAGTGCTTTTGTTCTTATACTTTCATTGTTGTATGTCCATTAAGATCTTAATTCTTGATGCTTATCCATGAAGCTTCTGGAGAATCACCAACAGCAAATTCGTCGTGCATAAATAGTGATTCTACCATTGGCTCACTCTTATATAAAAACATTAGGTTCCTTTTTATTTCACATACCCAGATCAATTTGCTACAACTTATTCATTTTTTTTTTTCATTTCTTGGATCTATTGCATCACTTAATTTTTCACTGTTCCTTCCAATTCAGCTTTGAGATTTTGGATTGATATTGTTATACTAAGCAGGATTTAATGCAAATGGGTAAGTATTATTGTTTAGTTAGTAGATAGGTGCTGAGTAATTTGGTTTGCTTGTGTATTCTCTGACAAAATCATATCTTACAAAATCATAACTTATTCTAACATGAGTTTCCAAGACTTAAATCACTTAAGCATTATTAAAAAATAATAATTATATTTTACCTAAATAGTTAATTTCTCATAGGGTCATATTCAATAAGTACTCTGAATTCGAATCATAAACTATTTGATCGTTAAAAAAATACAAATTGTTTCAATTATTGTTGATCACATCAAAATCACATACTCATTCTGATCATTAAAAAATTATTGATTTCGAGTGGTATTTTGATCAAGTCTCATGTCAAGTATTATAAATAAAAAAATATAATTAAAAGAACAAATTTATTAAAGATAATAACCAAAATTAATCATATGCAACCGTCCAAGTAATATGATTAAAAAAAAACATACTAAATTTGGTCTCCTTGACACGACACGCCACGCCATGCACTCAACAGTGTTTGTTGTTGTTGTCTCAGTCTCTTTTGCACACCCAACCGTTCACCAGATCTCACTCTGTTCCGTTCAAGAAGAAAATGGCGGTGATGGCGGTTCATCAATTCGCGCAATGCATCACTTGCCACGCTTGGAGCCCTGACCAATCCAGTGATTACTCTCTCTCTCTCGTCTTTTTTCGTTTGGAATCCGAGAAAATTTTACTGTTTCCAGAGAGAATAGAACAGGCCTTTCACTTTTTTCTTTTTTCTTTTACGAGTTTTAGGAAATCCGATTCGACGGTGGTTTCAATATTGTACTTTTTTTTGTTCATTGATGGATTGTGGAGGTTTTTCGCTTTTGTAGATGCGATTTTGATTGGATCCTTAATACTTGGAATATTGTTGATGTTGGTGTGTTTAATCGTCTAGGAATGATGTGTAACTTGTTTGATTGTTTAGATAATCTGTTTGAGTAATTTCGTTTCTGTTTTGAATTTGATTTGAATTTTGTACAAACTAGTCTGTTTTGTAATTGTGGGAGAATGTGATTATCTAAGGGGGGAAAATAGAAGTGATTATATTATTGTAAACTATAGTCTAGGATGTATTGAAGAAGAGCGTAGGATAACAATGCATATGTGTTTTGTGCATTGTGAAATTTTCGGACAAGAAGGGAAGGGGAGAAGTTAGGAGGTTGATTAATAAGTTTTGTTCCCTTTGTTTGGATGTTTGAAATCCTCCAAATTAGTGTGCCTTAAAAAATGTTTATAAAGGGGGAGTTTTGGAGGTTCACGTGATAAACCCTCTTCCTATTTCCTTAATTTTACAAAACTCCCAAACAAGAGGAGGCTTTACTTAAAACCTTCCCTTCCATTTCTATCTCATACATCCAAACATATCTAGCTCAACGAGAAGGAATGAAGGCCTTCATCATGGTTTTAAATAGCGTTCCACAACCGCAATTGTAGCCGCATTAGCTGCATTTTCTCGCAATATAACCGCAACCATGACTGCAATTTAAAACCAAGGCCTTCATTAATTATGTAGGTGTTATTCAATTGTTATATATCTCATGGTTTTTCTTTATTTCTTTCCATTTTATTGCCCCCAACTCCACTTTTTTCCTCCTTTTAAATGAATGACATTTATTGAAAATCTATGAAACCTAGATGGAGCTTTTGCCATGTATATTGGCCTTAGATATCATTTTTTTCCTTGACTAAATCAAATGTGATTCATGAATATTGTTATTGATTTGATCGTGGACTATACCAGCATGATAGCCCCACCAGGCCTCCAGCTGCAATGAATTTCAGTTTGTGAAGCACTTTAACATCATGTGTGTCGCATTGCAATTTGCAGCCAAAATCGCCGCCATTCTCACTGCTAATACACATGGAGCGTAAAAACCCATTTTGCTCCATTTTCTGACTTTTTGTAACCTATTATTGAAAACTCATCTTTGTTCCTTTCCAGTCATTATTGTTTTAAGCAAGCCTATGGCTTTCTCTCCACCCTCATGAGCTCAAGCCCTCTGATTGCTGGCAGTATTTCTGGTCTCCGGAGTCTCTTGCTACCTCAATGCACTTCTATGCAGCCCATCCGCTCACACTCTGTTGACCTTGATCACCCGCTGTTCTGTTACTCAACCCACTACTGCCCTATTCTTTTGACTGTGACTTATTAATTATGAATGTATTTGATTTGAATATTTTTATTTTTTATTTTTGAGTACTTATGTGTATAATATAAATTATTAACTATGTTATCTACTATCCCACTATAGCATTTTTGGGGTCGTCCACTTTGTGCTACTATCCAAGATTGACATGTTCCTGAAATGTGTAATCAAAGCATGTTTGAACTTGGAAGTATGATTTCAATTAGCAAAAATTATAGTTTGAATACTTTCTGATATTTAGTTGCTTGTTGGCCACGTGTTAATACTAGGAAATTTATTTTAAGTTGTTGTTTTGGACCAAATTGATGATTTTGCCTCTAGACATAATTGTTGTAAAGCTCATCTAACAGTGGAAATAATTTGGATGTCTTTGATTGTTTTGTTTTATTTTATTTTAAATTACTAACATCATCTTTGGGAGTTTTGCTGGTTTATGAATATGATGGGCTAACATTTGAACATTTCATGTATCATTTTACATACTCAAGATAAAAGGTACAGTTTATGGGGCTGGCTTACAATAATAATTCTTTTTTATTTTTATTGTCTTTATGTCATGTTATTGCTGCTTTTCTTAATTCTTCAAATATTATAATATATTTTTCTCCTTCTGTAGTGGTTGCTTTATGCCCAAACAATAATGAAGTGCACATCTATAGGTTGGTTGAAGACAAATGGGAAAAGGTGTATGTTCTTCAAAAGGTACTCTGCTAGTATTTCTCTTGTTTCTCAATTAAAAGAATGTTATTAATTCTTACTCTTGCCTCTGGATGTGGTCACAGTAGAAGATATTCAAAACTGGTCTTTTTGGTGCTTATAAAGTTAATTTAGATTGTCAGAAGTGATTGGGCAGGCAGTAAGAATGAATGCAATTTTTTTGGCAATAAGTTATACTTATATTTTTAGTGTATATCATACTGTTTTATGAACTATCTGAGTCCAGTAGCATTTGATTCTTTGTCCATGAACTCATGTACTCATCTGATCAATCACTGAAGTTGCATTGGGCTTTGTTTGTTATATTCAGTTAATGTGTTTGTTATAGTTAGTTGAGTCAACTGCCTATATAATACACTTATGTGAAGCTTACCTAGTTTTTAATTTAGTTCAAAATACATAAATTAACCTATTTCCATTGTTCTCCGTATTTGGAATTTCTCTCATTTTTCATACTTTCACCATATACCGAAGTCTACTAATTCAACAAAACTGATTTCTGAAAAATGCTTCTAATTTTTTTTTTTGGATTGCTCTGCAATCTCTTTTCTATGGAATAATTTCTTTTGTATTTTTGGCAGAGATTGGATTTGCCCCAAAGGATCCCCATAAGTTCCTTTGTGTTAATGTTGGAGATGTTTCGATTATGTGAGATTATGGGTGATTGTCATAGGTTATGTTCTGATTTATTTGCTATTCTTAGAATGTGAGTTTGAGCCTAACTCAACCCCAAAATGTAGCTAGCTCATTGGGTGAGGGTTGTCCCTCACTTATATATTCTATCTTGGCCTTATCTCCTGATGTGAGACTTGGGTTTTTTCCAATAGTTATTATGGATGTATATTTTTTGTATTTGAAGAAGTTTTTCTAGATCATAGTATATCAGGTTTTTCCCTTCTAGATTCAGGATAATTCTTTCCTTTTTTCTCTTGTGCCTTGTATCTATTTATACATGTATCTCGGTGCTTTGTATCAAGTCAATAAATAAATATCAAAATATTCATTTTTGCTTTGTATCTTAAACAATTCTTTGCTTATCGAAATAAATAAATAATCATAGGATTGTCAGATCCTATGAGTAAACATGCACTTGGACAACCTTGATGCCAATAATATATTGATTCATTCCATTTTTCTATATAATGGATTAACTAATTTGGTTGGAGACTTCGTGAATAGTTTCTAAGTAATTTCTTGGCTTATTTCTCAGCATGACCAGGTAATTTCTGGGATAGACTGGAGTGCAAGATCAAATAGAATAGTTACTGCATCCCATGATCGGAATTCGTGAGTGCCTGCATGATTTAGAACATTAGACTTATCACCCTAGGTCTTGGTGACTTTTTAGCATCATCTTCTTTTATATATACACAATACATAATAACAAATTAAGTTACAAACCATTTGGTCTTTGTAGATATGTCTGGAACCTTGAAGGATCAGAATGGGTGCCAACTCTTGTTATCCTTAGACTAAACCGTGCTGCCCTTTGTGTTGAATGGAGTCCAAAAGGTATGAAGCATCTGGTCATGTTTCAGTTCCTTCCTATATTATTCTCTTCTTAAGTATAGAAATCTCAGAGAGAGAGAGAGAGAATATCACTAACAGAATTGAGGTGAAGTGAAATATTATTCAATCCAATGAGAAAAAGGTTACACCTCAGTTTATATAGGCAGTTACACAGATGTAACTGTCAACTAACTCTACTGTCAACTGACTCTAGTCAATTAACTACAGCAGTACAATAGACTGAAGTTAATGTTGAATGTTTTTGTATTTTTATCTACATTTGGTAGCTTAGTTGGTAAGCTTGTTCAGAAGGGCAGCAGTGAGTTGTCATTGTCATTGCCCTTCTCTCTCTATTGTATTTTATATATATGTAACCTTTTGAATTTTGAAAAAAAGCTAAGAGGGAAAGGAGGGTATTTTTCACTCCTTCAGTTTCAAGTTGGCATCAGAGCGGGTTCGTCCGCCGCCGTCCGCTGCGGCCATCTCCGGCCAGTTTTCTCCGGCGAGACCAGGATTAGGATCGCCTCGAAAAGCGTGACTTACCCCTAGAAGTCGCGCCTCCAAAGGAGCTGCCACGCGCCGCCTTTCTCATGCGCGTCCTCCGGCGCGTGAAGCCCACGCGCCGCCGTGCTGTCATCGGAACTGTGCCGTGCCGCCACCATTCTGTTCGTTGGCCTCTTCTGAGTCTATTCCAGCCCTCAGTTTCGAGTTTTTTCGCCTGGAACGTATCACCCCTCTCTTCTCTCCTTTTTACCCCTTTAGGGTTTCATCTTGTGGGTCAAAATGGCTGCCTCTGGACCTATTTTCTCCTTCTCCGGGACTCCGACCATCACTACTGCTAAGCTGAACTGGAAGAATTATCCCTTGTGGCTGCTTCCGTGGAACTTTGGTTTCTCGGTCAAGGACATCATGACCACTTGGAGAAAGCTTCCGATTCCGTTCCAAATGACAAGAGACCTGAATGGGAGAAGCTTGACTATCAGCTCTGCGCTGTATTATGGCAGTCAGTTGAGCCAGATATTTTGGAAATTCTTAGGTCCTTTAAAACGTGTCGTTCTTTTTGGAAGAAGGCCCAGGAAATTTTTGCCAATGATATTCAAAGTCTGTTTGACGCAACCATGAAGGTTACAACCCTCAAGCAAACTAGTCATGACATGATCGCTCATGTGGGTAAGGCTCGGGCTGCCGTGGAAGAGCTGAGAAAGTTCCTTGTAGCTGATTCATTGGAAGAAGTGAACAGGAAACTTGACAAGTTCTACATGGTCCTTATTCTGAGGAGCCTACATTCAGACTTTGATCATGTTTGTGATCAAGTACTTGCTGGGGACCAAGTTCCATCTATGGATTCCCTCATCACTAGACTTCTCCGCGTGCCTCATTTATTGAAGGATGAGAATCCTGTCGATGGTGTGGAGACGTTAGCCATGGTCGCGTCTCGAGGAAGAGGAGGCAACTGCAACAACAGAGGAGGTCGCAGTGGAAGGGGTGGACGTCCTCATTGCACTTATTGCAAGAGGATGGGTCACACCCAAGAGAATTGTTATTCGTTGCATGGGTTTCCCGACAAGGTCGCACAGGTCTCTAGATCAGAGAAGATAGAGTCTAGATTTTCTGATGAGGAGTATCAGGAGTATTTGAAGCTTAAATCCGAGAAACCCAGCAACCAAGCTCAAGCCTCATCTGTACCATGTTTTTCAACAGCTTGTATCTCTCAATCCATTGAAGGTTCTAGTCCTTGGATACTCGACTCAGGTGCCTCTGATCATATTTCTGGTAATAAGTCCTCCTTTTCATCCTTCTCTTTTCCAAAAATTCCTCACCTTGTTACTGTAACCAATGGTTCAAAGGTTGCGTCTCAAGGAAGTGGTCAAGTTTCTTTATCTCCTTCTCTGAAATTGAATTCTGTGTTATTCATTCCTCAGTGTCCCTATAATCTAATTTCATTAAGTCAGTTAACTCGTTCGTTAAATTGTTCAGTAACCTTTACTGCTAATTCGTTTGTTATTCAAGAACATGGGACGGGGCGACTGATTGGAGAAGGACATGAATCACGAGGACTTTACTACTTGGAATCCAGTCCACCTAGGGCTTGTTTTGCAATCTCAAAGCCCAAACCTTTGCATGATCGTCTAGGTCACCCAAGTTTACCAAAACTGAAGATGATGGTTCCTAGTCTCAAGAATCTTCGAGTCTTAGATTGTGAGTCTTGTCAACTAGGAAAACATGTCAGGTCGTCATTTCCTCAAACTGTACAAAGATGTAACTCAGCTTTCTCTACCATTCATTTTGATATTTGGGGACCAAGTTTGGTTTTCGATATTTTGTAACCTTCATTGATGAATTCTCCAGATGTACTTGGGTTTATTTAATGAAAGACAGATCTGAACTTTTGTCTATATTCGTGTTATTCTACAATGAGATTGAGAATCAATTTGGAAAAACAATTAAAATTTTCAGGAGCGACAATGCTAAAGAATATTTCTCTCATGACCTTTCTTATTTTTTGTCTTCCAAAGGTATTCTACATCAGTCTACATGTCCTCACACACCACAACAAAATGGCATAGCAGAAAGGAAAAATCGTCATCTTCTTGAAACTGCACGTTCCCTAATGCTAAATTCAAATGTTCCTACACACCATTGGGGAGATGCAGTGCTTACTGCTTGTTTCCTAATCTATAGGATGCCCTTTTCTTCTCTTGAAAATCAAATCCCTCACTCAATTGTCTTTCCTCATGATCTACTATTTCATGTCTCTCCTAAAGTGTTTGGTTGTACCTGTTTTGTCCATGGTTTGTCTCCTGGTTTAGACAAACTCTCTGCTAGGTCAGTCAAATGTGTCTTCTTGCGTTATTCTCGTCTTCAAAAAGGTTACAAATGTTATTCTCCAACCATGAGACGATACTACATGTCTGCAGATGTAACCTTCTTTGAAGACACACCCTTCTTCTCACCCTCCGTAGACCATTCTTCGTCTCTCCAGGAAGTCCTTCCTATTCCTTCTCCTTGTCCTCTAGATGACTCAAACCAAAATGTCAGTGTTGTTCCATCCTCCTCACCAAATTCACCTGAAATTGTATCTTCACCTTTGATTACAGATCAACCCAGGACAACACAGATTGGATTTCCAGTACCTGAAGCTTCTCCTCGTGACTCTCGTTCTTCTTTAACCAGTCCTCCACTCATGGATCCTTCCACTTCTTCTTCTCATTCTGACTCACATTGGCCCATTGCCATCAGGAAAGGTACTCGCTCTACTCGTAATCCTCATCCTATTTATAATTTCTTAAGTTATCACCATTTGTCTCCTTCATACAGTTCCTTTGTTTTCTCATTGTCCTCCCTTACTATTCCTTCCACTGTCCGTGAGGCACTTGATCATCCTGGCTGGCGACAGGCTATGATTGATGAGATGCAAGCCCTTGAAAATAATGGTACTTGGGAGCTTGTTCCTCTTTCTCTTGGTAAGACCACTGTGGGTTGTAGATGGGTCTACACTGTTAAAGTTGGGCCCAATGGTAAGGTTGATCGGCTTAAGGCTCGCTTGGTGGCTAAGGGCTATACGCAGGTATATGGCATTGATTATTGTGATACTTTCTCTCCTGTAGCCAAACTCACCACTGTTCATCTGTTTCTTGCTATGGCTGCTATTCGTCACTGGCCCCTCTATCAGCTTGATATTAAAAATGCCTTCCTCCACGGTGATCTTGAGGAGGATATTTATATGGAGCAACCTCCTGGATTTGTTGCTCAGGGGGAGTATGGTCTTGTGAGTAAGCTTCACCGATCTTTCTATGGGTTGAAACAATCTCCTCGTGCTTGGTTTGATAAATTTAGTCATGTTGTTCAAATGTTTGGGCTGAAACGGAGTGAAGCTGATCATTCTGTATTTTATTGTCATACATCTCCTGGAAAATGTGTTTATCTAATGGTCTATGTTGATGATATAGTGATTACAGGGAATGATACTACTAAGATCACCCAGCTAAAAGAGCACTTATTCAGTCATTTCCAGACCAAAGATCTGGATTCTTTGAAGTATTTCCTTGGCATTGAAGTGACTCAATCAGGAGATGGTGTGGTGATCTCTCAGAGGAAGTATGCTCTTGATATTTTAGAAGAAACAGGTGTGTAGAATTGTAGACCTGTTGAGAGCCCTATGGATCTGAATCTGAAGCTCATGGCAGATCAAAGGAAAGTTTATCCTGACCCCGAGAGAAATTGGAGACTTGTGGGAAAACTCATTTACCTTACCATTACCAGACTTGATATCTCCTTTGCTGTGGGAGTGGTTAGCCAATTTATGCAGAATCCTCATCTGGACCATTGGAATGTTGTCATGCGTATTCTGAGATATGTTAAAAGGCTCTTGGTCAAGGGTTGTTGTATGAAGACAGGGGTAATACCCAACTATCGGGATATTGTGATGTTGATTGGACTGGCTGTCCCATGGATAGAAGGTCTACATCAGACTATTGTGTCTTCATTGGAGGAAATCTTATTTCTTGGAAAAGCAAGAAACAGACAGTTGTCGCTCGGTCCAGTGCAGAAGCTGAATATTGATCTATGACTATGGTTACTTGTGAGCTCATGTGGATTAAACAATTTCTGCAGGAATTGAGGTTTTGTGAAGAGTTGCAAATGAAGTTGTATTGTGATAATCAGACTGCTCTTCATATTGTCTCAAACCCAATTTTTCATGAAAGGACTAAGCACATAGAGATTGATTGTCATTTCATTCGAGAGAAGATTCTGTCCAAGGAGATTGTCACTGAGCTTATTGGTTCAAATGATCAGCCAGCGGCCTTAAGAAGACCCAGAATTCAGGCTATATGTTCTAAGCTTGGTGCTTATGATTTATATGCTCCAGCTTGAGCGGGAGTGTTGAATGTTTTTGTATTTGTATCTACATTTGGTAGCTTAGTTGGTAAGCTTGTTCAGAAGGGCAGCAGTGAGTTGTCACTGTCATTGCCCTTCTCTCTCTATTGTATTTTATATATATGTAACCTTTTGAATTTAAAAAAAAAGCTAAGAGGGAAAGGAGGGTATTTTTCACTCCTTTAGTTTCAAGTGTTAATTCTATACATAGAAGAAGGAAAATCAGTCTATCGAGTAAATATACTCCTATACCCCCCCGCAAGCTCATGAGAGGTTGGAAGTGAAATTTTCAGCCACTGAGCTTGGATCTGTAAGTAGAAAAGTTGGAAGAAGTCAAAGCCTTTGTCAAAATATCAGCCTTTTGACCAATAGCAGGAACATGAACCACTTGAAGTTGCTTCTCCAAAACTTTTTCTCTTACAAAGAATAGATCCAGTTCCATATGCTTGGTTAGAGAGTGCATAACAGGATTGTGAGCAAGAGCAACAGTGCTCAGATTGTCACAAAAGATGACTGGAGAGTGATGTGCAGTTCAGACAGCAGTGACCTAATCCATGTGACTTCTGCTGTGGCTAAGGCTAGACTGCGATATTCAGCCTCTGTACTGGACTTTGCAACAACAGACTGTTTCTTTGACCACCAAGAAACTAAATTTGAGCCAAAGAAGATGGCTGCACCAGAAGTTGACCTTCTGTCGTCAGGATCAGATGCCCAGTGAGCATCACAGTAAGCATGAACTGTAAAGGTGAACCAGTAGAGGGAGGGAGAAACTTCAAACCAAAGTTGACAGTACCAGGTAGATACCTGAGAATTCGTTTTACTGCTGCCCAATGGTGTTCTGATGGATCTGACATGTACTAGCAGACTTTGTTAACAAAGAAACTGATTTCAGGTCGAGTGATGGTGGCATACTGCAAGGCTCCCACAATAGACCTGTATAGAGTGGGGTCAGGGAAAGGCTCATACCCTGACTTAGTCAACTTGCAGCCTCCAGCCATTGGAGAAGAAATAGGATTGGCCTCATCCATTTTTGTTTTTCCCAATAAATCTCTAATGTACTTAGACTGAGTCAGAATAAGAGCACCATTGGGCTGAGGTCTGACTTCAATTCCCAGAAAATAGTCAAGATTCCCCAGGTCTTTGAGTGAGAACTCAGTGTTGAGTTTGGTGACTAAAGGACTTGATGAATATAGGATTGTTCCCGATGACAATAATGTCATCTACACACACAAGCATGTAGATAACAGTATTTTTGGAATCAGTGTAAACAAAAAGGGAGGGATCACACTTGCTGGACCTGAACTGAAACCGAAGATGAGTGGCCTTTAGTTTATCAAACCAAGCTCTAGGAGCTTGTTTGGGACCATAAATTGCCTTGTGCAACTTACACACAAGCTGTTTGTTGGAGTCTTCAAATCCAGGGGGCTGACTCATGTAGATATCCTCTTCAAGAACAAATTGAGAAAAACATTATTGACATCTAACTGCTGAAGACTCCACTTGTGAGTGACAGCAAGAGAAAGAAGAATTCTGACAATAACTGGTTTGACTACAGGAGAAAATGTCCCATTGTAGTCAAAACCAGGTTGCTGGTGAAAGCCTTTAGCCACTAGTCTGGCTTTGTATTTACTTACAGTGCCATCAGGATTTTCTTTGACTCGAAAAACCCATTTGCAACCCACAAGGGACCTATTGGAAGGAAGAGCAGTGAGAGACCAAGTACCGTTTTTCATCAAGGCCTCATACTCAGTTTTCATAGCTGCCAGCCATGTTGGATTAGAAAGAGCAGACTTTGTAGATCTGGGCTCAGCATGAGCTAAAAGAAGAGTAGGCTGCAACCTGGGTTTAACTACACCAACCTTGGCTCGAGTGCACATAGGATGAGTGTTATTAGGTCTGACAAGAACTGCTGGAGTGGGAGCTGCTACAGTGGGTGCTGCTGCTGGAGCTGGCTGAGAGTCAGAATCTGAAACAGAAATTGCTCCCACTGAAGTTGAAATAGCTGGTGAGGAATCATTAACCTCTTTTTCTGCAGGAGTAGGGTTGTCAAGAGTGGGAGGAGTGACTCCTGTTGGAAGTGTAGACAGAACTGTTAAGGTTTGTTGAGAGGAAGAAACAACAGCAGTAGTTGAGGATATTGAGTCTGGTTCTCCAAACAGCCTAGGAAAAGGAAAGGTCAACTCATCAAATATCACATCCTTTGAAATATACATCCTTCCATCTTCAGCCATGCACTTGTAACCCTTGTGTGAGAGAGAATAACCTACAAAAAGGCACTCCTGAGACCTCGGTTGAGGTTTATTCTGATTGTAGGGTCGTAAAGGAGGATAACAAGCACATCCAAACACTTTCAAGAACTTATAATCTGGGAGTCTGTTGTACAATCGCTGATAAGGCATGTCTTGATTAATAGAGGATGATGGAAGGCGATTGATAAGATACACAACAGAAGGAACAGTATGGTCCCAGTATTCAAGAGGCATAGAGGCTTGAGATAACATAGTTAGGGCAGTTTCAACTATGTGTCTGTGCTTTCTTTCGACAACTCCATTCTGATGATGAGTGTGGGGACAAATCAATCTGTGTTGCACACCAAGTTCTGCAAGAAATTTAGTAAAGGGCCTATACTCTCCCTCCAGTCAGACTGAACAGCTTTTATAGGTAAATTAATTTGAGTTTTAACTAAAATTTGAAACTGTTTGAACAGATCAAGAGTCTCAGATTTATTTCTCAACAAATAAAGCCAAGTAAATTTGACCAAACAGAATTCAGAATGAAACTCAAAAAATACAGAATTATCCCTACAGAATTGATTGACACTGATTAAATTTTTGGTAATGGGAGGAACAAACAGGAGTTTATGAAGAACAAGCGAATTTTGGGATTAAAAGGAGATGAGAAGGAGGATAAACCTGAAGAGTTGATATTTAAACCTTGACCGTTACCAATTGCAATTTGATCTGGTCCTTCAAAGGGAATGGTTTGATGAATATTCTGAGAAACATTTGTGACATGGTGAGAGGCCCCTGAATCAAGATACCAACTTGAAGAAGGGACTGGAGGAACACTTGTCAGATTGGCTTGAGGAAAATTAGTGTTTTGAGGGTACTGATTGTACTGAGACTGATGGGATTGCTGTGTCTGATGGGAATTAGTGTTCTGATTCTGAACTGGTTCTGATTGGAGTTAACAGAGAGGTCTGAGATTGATTCTGATCAGGATACTGACTGGGATAATCCATAGGCTGAGTAGGAACATAATCATCATTGTGCCTATGATGACAGTAAGAAGCCTCATGACCATATTTATGGCAAATTTGGCACTGGATATAAGCAAATCGACCTCTTCTGTGGCCACCATTGTGACCACCGCGATTAAAATTCTGGCTGCTGCTGCCACCGTCACCATGGCCAGCCCTGGCGTTAACGTACCTATTTCCACCATTGGGATTATTATAGTTCGTGCCAGAATACGATGATGAGCCAGAACCTTGAGCAACATAAGCTTAAGGATGAGAATCCTGGTGCACTAAATTGGGGCTAAAATTAGGTTTTGCTCCTTCTGCAAGATTAATCGAAGCAACGGATGAGGCTTGTGGTTTCTTGTGAGCGATTTGAGTCTCATGAACCAATAGGAGAGTCGCAACTTCATCAATAGACAGCGACTCAAACTTGCCACTCACAGAAGTGATGAGCGACTCAAACTCATCTGGTAAACCATCAAGAACGATGTCAACATGATCGGATTCAGACACATGCTCGTCAATCAACGAGAGAGAATCAATAATTGTTTGAATTTGAAACAAATAGTCAGAAATAGAACTATTGTTCAGAAAAATGTACGTAAATCATTGCGGAGTTGCTGCTTTTTCGCACGAACAATAGAGTGAAAGTGCATGTGAAGCTTGTCCCAAAGATGGCACACAGTTTTGCAACTGACAAGCCGCGGAAGCCCTGCGGCAGAAATAGTGGATTCAAGCCACAACAGAAGGAGCTGATCCTGTTGCTCCCAAAGCAAAAACTCAACACCAGCATCACGATCGGCAATGGTGAGATGTTCAGGCGGAATTTGCAGTTGAGTGAGAAGATGAAAAAGATGATGTCCTTTGAGAACAGGTTCAACCTGCTGACACCAAAGGAGATAATTGGAATTGGTAAGGTTTTGTGAAATGGAGTGCAAAAACTCCTTCGCAGTGGTAACCGCCGAAGAACCTAGCAGAGAGCCACCGTTCCCTGGCGGAGGAGGAGGAGGAGGAGCAGAAGCGGAAGCCATGAAGATCGAAAACAGAGCTCTATGATACCATATAGAAATCTGAGAGAGAGAGAGAAAATATCACTTACAGAATTGAGGTGAAGTGAAGTATTATTCAACCCAATGAGAAAAAGGTTACACCTCAGTTTATATAGGCAGTTACACAGATGTAACTGTCAACTGACTCTAGTCAGTTAACTATAGCAGTATAATAGACTGAAGTTAATTCTATACATAGAAGAAGGAAAATCAGTCTATCAAGTAAATATGCTCCTATATTAAGTGAGGATACGATTATATATTCACGAAAATTTATGAAGGGCAAATAATTAATCCGAAAGTTATGAGTTGTGTCTGCCTTCTAGAACTAGACATGCATATTTTTGGTGTCTGAGTCATCTCAGAATTTAAAGCAAATGTGTAGGAGTGAAATCTCTCCTTCCTTCCTCACCCTCTACTGTTGGATTACACTTAGGGCCTGTGTTGGAAGATGTTATGATGGCTAAGAGGCTATCATAAGCTAACTCTAGTTATTCCCTTGTCATGCATTTCTGGTGCAATTTTTTATTTGTCAAATTTTTACCATATTGGAGGTTTGATCATCCACTGGGCCACTTTTGCCCTTCCCTACTCAGGTGCTTGCTCCTTCTTTGTAATATCCTTTTTCTTATTTTGGTTTTTCCAGAATAATTGGCTAAATATTTTTTGTTAATTATTTTGTGAAATTGTTGTTAAAAGTTATATAGCTCTGATGCATTTCCAAATTCTGTTTTGGCAGAAAACAAATTTGCAGTGGGAAGTGGAGCCAAAACTGTTTGTATATGCTACTATGAGCAGGAGAACAACTGGTCTGTCAGTGTTTCCTTGTACTTGATTTCCTAAGTTCATTTGCATCCTGGCAATATAATGGTTATGTCTAGTTTTTGTATTCTAGATTCACCTTAGATCTGCTTAGACTGTAGTTTCAGACTTGGCTGTTTAAAGGTGTGTTTAGAGTTTAGACAATAGCATGTTGAGTCAAATAATCTAACATGTGAAGGATTGTTTTAACTGGTTCACAAGGCATCTAGTGCCCCACAATATATATCTTCTATTACTGGAATATCTGGTTCATGTTCTTTTTTTTTTTTTGATCAGCCAAAATAAGTATATATATATTAGCAAAGTACCAGAGGTACTAGAATTACAAGCTAAGATTCTAGTCTAGTTCAGCACCATAACAATTTGGTTGCAGACCAGAATAAGTTTCATATTATAAGACTAATACAATTATTGAACCTAGATTCAAATCCTCTTCTGCGGAAGAATCCTTCAGATAGATTTGATGACCACTGATTATAGTGGGTTGTGAAATCCTTCTCAAAATTTTTGAGCCAAGTCCATAACAGAAATACTGCATCATCCACCACTTTATTTGCGTTGAAGGCAGAATTGGAGAAAACTATACTATTTCTGTGCTTCCAAATAGTCCATGTTAATGCTAGCCACCACCCCTTCCATCTGTCCAGCTGTATTCCTTCAAATGCTCCATATATGTGCTGAAGAAAATGATGTCTTGGGTGATGTGGAAAGACACCCACCAGATTTACCCAGGACAGCATTTCACACCATATAGGAAACACTTTGCTGCAGTGAAAAAACAAATGACCTGCACTCTCCTCTATTGTTCTGCAGAAAGGGCACATAAAATCTTGTAGCTCCACATGCTTTCTCCTCAAATTGTCTCTTGTTGGTAGCCTATCTTTGAGTAACCTCCATGCAAACACAATTACTTTAGATGGAACCTTCACCTTCCATAGCTCCTTGAACTCTCCGTCCTGGTCCTCCTGTAATAAGTCCTCTCTAAGCACATTGTAGGCACTCCTAACCGTATATTGGCCACTAGAATCTGCCACCCAAACCCACTGGTCAGCCCTGTGGGACCGAATTCTGTTCCCCTCAAGTTCTTGTAGAAATGATACTGCCATATCTATCTCATTGTCGAACAACGGTCTCCGCCATTTGAAGTCCCATTCCCACCCTGAATCTTTGAATTCTCCCATTTGCTGAATGAAATAATTTTGCTGAACAGATATACTATAGAGCCTAGGGTATTTCTCTAGTAATCTGTTATCTTCCCCTAACCAAGTGTCCTCCCAAAATTTAAATTTATCCCCACGTCCAACCTTCCACGCTATCGAATTATTTAGCAATTGACCCTGTTGAGGATGCTGATCTACAATCTTCAAGTCCCTCCACCATGTAGATTCATTATTGGCTGACCTTGCTTCACTCAAATTCCTCCACCCGCCATACTTTGATTCTATTACCCTGACCCACAACTCCCCCTGATTCTGAAAAAGCTTCCATTTCCATTTTCCCAACAAAGATAAATTAAACGAGCTAATATCTTTGACCCCCAAACCTCCATCTTCTTTTGGCAAGCACACCGTTTCCCACCGGATCCAAGCTATTTTGTTTTGCTCCGACACTCCCCCCCATAGAAAATTCCTCTGCAACCTTGTTAACTTGTTCACCACTTTTTTGGGCACCCTGAAAAATGAGAAAAAATAAATAGGAATAGATGTTAGCACTGAATTTATGAGTGTCACTCTCCCCCCAAATGACAGGTGTCTTTGATCTGGTTCATGTTCTTAACGCGTTCATAGATGTTAGCCTTGATAATATTTAATAATTCAAATTGATGGGGTATGCTACTTTCTAGTGAACTTGGGATTTATGTTGACTTTATTTAGAGTTGTTTTATGTAATGAATTTAGCAATTAGCATGTAAATTTTTTTTTATTATATATGACAGACCCATGAGTTCACTCATGAGTGGGTTGGTTGGATCAGGTTGAAGGAAAAAAAGTATTTCCCTAACAGCCTAACCTTAACTTGACCCAGTCCAATCTACTGCTTTCATGAGCAAGTTGGGTCCAAAAAATCCCAAACCCAACCTTACCATGGATACCCATAGTTGATAATGTAATTGGAACATTAAAATTTCAAACTTCTTTTCTTATTCATTGATTATTTTATGTATTGTATCTTTTTTGCAGGTGGGTCAGCAAACTTATCAGGAAAAGACATGATTCTTCCGTGACAAGTGTTTCTTGGCATCCTGATAATGTTAACCTGACTTTCTCACATACATACATGCATGCATGCGTACATACATATGCAAATACATATATAGAGATATATATTCCAAGTGTTCTTTATTATTTTATAGTAGTTATTAAAAGCCTTTCTTGTATACCAAGTCATCTCTAGGTTAGGTTGCACTTGCTTGGTTTGTTGAAAAATTCTCTGAAATCATTTTTTTATATGGATATATTTGTAGATTACTATTATGATTTATTTGTAATCATCAATATTTTAAATATACAATATTTATTTATCCTCTGTTTTCTATTGTGTCCTCTATTGTTTCACCCAGATAATGTCTTGGTCTGTTAAATTATTTTATTTTCAGAATCAAATCTTAGATAATTGTGTTTTGAAATATATTTGTTATTTGATTTAAAAACCCCTATGCACATCTTTGTTTTTATTTTGTTTTTCTTTTAACCGCAGATTCTTCTTGCTACAACATCCACAGATGGGAAATGCCGAGTATTCTCCACTTTTATAAAAGGCGTTGATGCAAAGTATGATAAAAGCAACTCTGAATGGGGCTGACTTTTTCCGTTTATTTTTATATCATTCAAGTTTAAATGTTGACTTGGCACAGGGATTCGAAAAAGGGTACTTCATCAGATTCAAAATTTGGAGAGGTTCTATTTTAATTCATATTGCAATAGAGCCTGTTTATGGATATATTATTCACCTGTTTTTGATTGTAAAGTTGAAACTGATATTATTTTAAAAAAAAAACTTTGTCAAGGTCTTGATGTCTTGATTTTTTATATTTCAGCAGTATTTAGCATATTGATCAATGACTGAATGTGGCTAAAAGAATTGATTTGTATAAGATTATAATCACAAACTGAATAGTGGTTTCTAAGTAGTTTTCTTGCTAACAATTGTTCCTCCATCTCCTAAAGAACAGCAGAAAATAGAGAAATAACATGAAAACACCTGCTGGATAAGTGTAGCATCTGCTTATAATACCTTTCTTGTCTAACAGCTGATTGTTCAGCTTGATCTCTCATCGTCTTGGACATTCGGAGTCAAGTGGTCACCAAGTGGCAATACTCTAGCGTATGTAGGTGAGAAAATTCTCTCCTCTGGCTGGTTTACACTTGGTTGGCTTAGATTATGGCTGCAAGCTAAATGCTTTTTTTTATTTTTTATTTTTTCTTCTTTATGATGTCAAGAATTATTTAAGATAAACATGCTGGTATGGTTTTCATGGTGCACAAAAGATTTGGTTTATTTATCTTACTTCTTGAAATCACGGGAGCTTTTGAAATCATTGTATTTATTGTGTCTTTTACTTGTGACCAACTGTATTTGTTGATATTATACAGGTCATAATTCTATGATATATTTTGTCGATGATGTTGGTCCTTCTCCTTTGGCCCAAAATGTTGTGTTCCGTGATTTGCCGCTCCATGATGTGGGTCAGCATCCACTCTGTCTAACCTTTTTTAGTTTCCCATGGCCTTTTCTCGGATAATTTACTGATATTTTTTGGAACTGGTGGATCATTGTATGACATTTTCAGGTATTATTTGCCTCTGAGAGAAACGTGATAGGTGTGGGATTTGATTGTAACCCAATGGTTTTTGCCGCAGATGAAAGGGGAATTTGGTACGTGCAAATTCAGATGTTTCTGTTTTCCTAGATTGGCCTTATCAACGTGACTTGGCCAATTTGTGTGCAATCTTTCTACTAGTAGAGCTAGAATTATTGAGCCTTTTCATCTTTAAATAATGATACTTTTAATTATCTTTCTAGATGGAAGAAAAGTGATTATTTTGGTTCCTCATTTATTTTCCCTTCTCTTTTGATGTGTTTTTTCTCTAGGAGTTTTGTCAGATATTTGGGAGAACGGAAAGCAGTATCTTCTGGATCAAGATATGGCTCACAGGTAACTGAATTTCTTGCAAAAGATTCTTTAATATTGAGCCATGAGAAACATGAATCTCCAGCTGGAAATCAATTATTAATCTTGATGTCTAACATTGAAATACTGATGGAGTTGTAGCATGGCTAGCTTGATATAGAGAGAATTCCTGATCCTCCTATGTCCTTAACACATTTGATTTGACAAATTAGAAAGATCAAAGAGAAATGTCAGGGAAAAGTAATGCTGTTAGCTCAAGGGGACCATAACTTCCATTTTGATGTCTAATGAAGATACTCTTGTTGTGACAACATTTAGCTGAACCCCACAAACTATTAAAAAAAGTTACTATGATACATGGATAAGAATATATAGTTGAGATTTTTTTAAAGAAAATGAAATTTTATTTTATGGAAAATGGGAAGGTACAATTAGAAGAGGATATAAATCCTCTAAAATGGAAGGGTTAAGTTACTGCTGAAAATTAGAACATTACAATGTAGTTATTGTAAATTGTAACAGAAGATAGCTTTAAGGTTTCCATATCACTTTTCCTTTTTAATCTTGTAAAAGCAAAATCACTGGTTCTAAAGAAATTGTCCAATAGAAAATAAACTGATCCATCATTGACTAAAGCACCCGTACACCTGCCTAGCTACCTCATATTGTCAAAAGGACTATGATAAACTTTTTCTGATCTTCAGTAGCACATATGACATAGCATGATTCAATTGGTGGTTAGCATTGTCTAGGCTCTAAAACAAGCCTTAACAGATTATCGACATTAATCTTAATTCAGAACTGTAGTCCAATGAAATAATGCTGATTCTTTACGTGGATTTATTAAGCTCACACCCCAAGTTAAAAAAATCCTAGATTTTCCCTTTTCAATATATTAAGCTCACACACTACAAAATATTTCAAATTTCAACCAAAATTTTGACTTTCTGTTCCTTTTAAATAATTTTCTATCTCAAATTCGTCCAAGACCTCTAATTATTCAAGTGAAAAACAAGGATTTAAGGGTTTTAAGTAAAGAGAAAGTGATAGAAGAATTTGAGTGTAGCAATTATAATAGAGGGACTAAATACAACAACAATAGCCTTATTCCATTAGGTAAGGTCAGCTACATGAATCCCACAAGTCCATTAGGTTTGGTAAAAACCAAATTCTCAATAATATTCATCATGAAATCTCTTTTATTTATTCCTTCCAATGTTCTTTTTGATTTCTCGATGCTATTTCATAGGGCTAAAACCAATGTGATCTACTTTCTCCATCAGTGCCTCCACGGACCTTTTTTGCCCATTTCCAAGCCATCTTAACTGCTTTTCTGTCATCTTCTCCTCATGTATCTACTCAAACTCATTTAATACTATACTCAAACAACACAATGTGTTACTTTTGGGTAACAACCTAGCATTAGCACACATAACCTGTCGTGAGTGGTCTATATTTGGGGTTTTGAAAAGTTTTATGTTGATTTGTCGACAGTCTAACATAGCCCTCCCTTTTTTGAGGCTTGGGAACAAAAAATTAGCGAGCGACAAATTGCACATTAGACAAAAAAATGCAATCAAGTATATTTTCTTATTATCTAAAACTCATACAGTAATATGAAATTTGACAGATAAATCAAGCTTTAGATAGGTTGGCACAAGGTCATTAGTTGTTGGTACAGCTATGTCATGTAGTATTCCTCTTTATGTTATTAACTGGAGGCTTACACTTTCCTTCATTTGTCAAATTCTGTCTTTTAATCAGTTCTCTGAAGCATTTGGAAAGTTTTATGGCCAATCAAAGCATGGAGTGAGCAATGATGCAGTTGAAACTTCAAGAACTCGTGGAACTGTTCACGAAAACTGTATAAAGTATATATCTCCTTCATGACCTCCATATTTTCTCAAAATGTGAACGGCTATGTTACATATTTTCTTTGTAAAATGCTTAGTTTTTTCAATTCAACAATATGTTAGTGGTTTCCATTGTTCTGTTCAATTTATTATGCTCCTACGTGCAACACAATGGATGGATTCCATTAACAGTGGGATTCAGGCAACTTAAAGTTCATATAAACTGCTAATGACTTGCTGATTTTTGGGCCTGTAGTTGTATTATGCCTCTTGGGGATCATGGCACATTGGTAAGGCGTTTCAGTACATCAGGTTAGTGGAGGGTGGTCGTTCAACTGAATTTTTGTTATTTTTTGTGCTGATAATGTTCTTTGCTAGTTTCAAGTAGGCTGCTTTTGCTAATGCCTACTCGTTGAATCCACAGGATTGGATGGAAGAATTGTTGTATGGGATTTGGAAAACGAGCAAGACCTGTTGGAATTATAAGGTCATCAGTAAATTGTCACATCTTCGTGGTAAAGTGTCTGAAGCTGATTGTCTCATGCAGCATTATACCTTGTAAACTAATTTGGTTATGAGGGATTGAAGTGATCTCTAATCATTATAATCAAGGCTTGAAAGTGTCAGATATCATCAGCCCCTAGATTTATAAACTGTAACTAGATGTTAACGTATTCTCCTTTTCTATATTTTTTGTGGTTGTTTTCCATGCAATGACTCTCGGGAAAACATATATACTAGTAACCAATAATATTCGGGTGATGCTAGGTGCATCAGCTCTATTGCTTGTGCACACAATATTTTTTGTTAATTCCAAAATTACCCTACGTTGAAGATACGCGAGTTTGTGGTTGATCCGTATGGTTTGTACAGATGAACTTGATACGAAAGTATAATTTAAACATACGGATTAACTTGATTCATATGAGTCATACGACAACATTCTCCATCAGCACCATGCTTTGATCACCTAGAACTGAAGCCACTACCACTCAAACTAGGAAGTTCTGATAGCACTGCTAAGCAAAACAAGAAGACATGTGTTGTATTACTGAAACTAACACAAGGACAAGTGGGGAAGCTCAAAAAGAAGGCCAATGACCAACCCATGAAAGAAGGGTCAAGAGTAAGACCTTATAGTAGATTTGAAGCTATTGCTGCTCATATATGGAGATGTGCATCTAAGGCTCGTGAACTTGATGAGAAACAACCAACCCTAGTTCGGTTCAACAGTGATATTCGCAGCAGACAAATTCCACCTCTTCCTAGGACTTACTTTGGGAATGCTTTGGCAGCAACAGTTACACCCGAATGTTGTGTTGGAGATATCTTATCAAAATCATTGAGCTATGCTGCCCAAAAAGTAAGAGAAGCAATTGAAATGCTTACAAATGAGTACATAAGGTCACAGTTAGATATTGTATTAGGTGAGGAGCAATTGGATTGCATAAAGGCTTTATTCTCGGGACAAGGAGAACGTAGGAATGCACCATTTGCAGGGAATCCGAATCTTCAAATCACAAGCTGGATGAGCATTCCACTTTATGAAGCAGATTTTGGGTGGGGAAAGCCTGATTATGTTGTTATGGGATATGTGTGTCTGTTTGATAGGGGGGTTATTATTTGAAGTCCAGAAAATGATGGTTCTGTGATTGTGATAATGTATTTCCAGATAGCACATATGCATCTCTTTAAGAAATTCTTCTATGAGGATGTATTTACATCAAGGTTGTAAATTGTAATTCGTGGTTATTGCAGACTGATCCATGAGGGAAAATGCTGAATAATTATGTGTTTCTTTCCTATACTTTGATTTTGGGGTGTCAAACATCTATTTTAAATCAAACTGCTTTAAAACAAAATTGAATTAAAATATAAAAAAAATGAATGAAATGTTTTATAAAAGCTAAACTGGAATTGTTTTTTAAGTTCATTCGTATAAAACTAAACTGCTAAGAAAAATAGTTTGGTGAACTAAAACCAAACTGTTAATAACATAGCCTCTTAATTCTCATGCGGGGCCTACTACAAACAACGTGGTTCATATATTGCTTAAAATTTAGAATTGTTTAATATCCTTGAAAATAGGACATGCGAATATCTATCATAAAGTGCACCATAGAGACTATTAAAATTTACTGTGTTGCTTAGACCTCAAGAATGAGTAACTGAAATTATATATTCTTATGTAATTCCATTATTGATGAATAAGAAAACACAGTAACTTTATCGAATCTTATTAAATTTTTGTTTTTGCGTGTGATCGCTTTCTTTAGAATTCGTTTATATTATCAACACAATCCACTTTCATTCGACCACTTTTTATCAAGCTCAATCTGTCAGCTAGAGGATAGTAGTAAACTAAAATCTTGCTAAGGAAGTTCCTCATCCTCTCAATGATCGATGTTGCAGTTATGTTTTGCTTTGTAAATGTAGAGAGTGGGTACATGACCTAGGTACCCACTTTGTTCAATAACTGATAGCCATAAAGGATCCTTGGGAGTTGCTTGATTTGGAGTGATATTATAAGATGCCACAACGGTTACCATTTTTGTGCTTGAAGGCTTGAATGTGCTGGAGGTTGTATATGCTTCATAGCTTTGCTCTACATCATATATGCAATATATATAGTGGAAAAACACTTTCCTGTGGCAAGGATTTTTTTTTTTTTCCCAATTTCTGGAATGCAATATTTAAAAGATAAAAATGGGTGTGTACCGTATTAGTCTACTAGTATATTAGATAACATCATTGTCTACTATATATATTGCATTAATATTTTTGTAGAAAATGGGTTGCATTAATATTTTCAACTCAATAGAAAAATGAGTTTAACTCAATCCAATCTATTTCTCAACAAGCTTGATGAAGGTTGGGTTGGATTGGTGTGCATGACAGTCTTATGAAATATCAAACAAAATATAGAATACTAAAAGAGATATGGCAAATGTTCCAAGTTTTAAAGTATATATAATCTTTGGAAGAAGTCAAAATAAGAAGAGAGAGAAAATAACATATCCCATATGAGAAAATAACAAAAAATATAAAATCAATATAAATATTAAGATATGAAAGAATAGAGTTAATTCACCACTATTTAAATGGATCTTTTCGAGTTTCAATTGATTTTTGCACAATGTAATTAACAGTTACATAAATAAAAGAAAATTTTCTTTATCTTATGTCTGAAGAAGGAGAAATAGTGTGAGAAATAAAAAAGAAGTTTTCATTATTATCAAATTATCGAATTAACTTATTAATTTTTATTAGTTTACGAGTTCACTTATCTTCTGCAAAACTCTTTTTTTAGTGGATTCTTGACAAATTCTGTAAACTCTAAATAAATTCGGTGAGTTTACCACCGAGGCAACGGGTTAACAAGTTAAAAAAATTAGTCTAAAATGTAAGTCATTTTTTATTATTTTTTCTATCTATTTAGCATTCAACATACATTCATTTAGCGTGCTATTCTCAAATACAAAATTCTCACATTTAATAATATTAAACTCTTGTTCTCTAATAACATCAAAATCTCGATGAGAATGATCTACCTAGTGATGTATTATTACTAAACTTGATTATTTAAATATTCTGAACTTTATGATTTATTGTTTTATTTTTTTATATTGTTGAAATGTTTAATTAGTATGTTATTTATAGATATTTTGTTATTATTTTTATATGAAATAAACTTTTACTAGTCTATGAGTTAAATTCAGGAGTTGAATTTATAAAACTCTCACGAGTCTACGTAAACTCTCAAGTTTGATAATCTTGAGTGTTTTTGATAAAGAGAAACAAAAGAGGATAGAAATAAAAAATAATATGAACCTACTAGTTATTTTTATTTATTTTTGTTTTAATTTTCTTCACATTTTTAAAAAATTGAAAATTTTCACGGACGAAATTGGTTTGTTTTTAAGATTTATTTAAAAAAATTAAAATGAGAATTTTAGGATGAAAACATAATGAATTAAAATGGCATTTTAGCTTATTTTTAGGGACCTGTCCTTTTGTGAGTGTACGACCCGTGCTGTTATCGTAAAAAATGAATAGGATAATGTGCTGGTAGGTGCTGTAACGTGGAATCTGCTATACGGAATGAAGCAATTCAAATAAATATCTATCTATATATATAGATAATCTATTTAATCTAATCGATAAAATAATATGCACTAATATTCATATGTTTAATGAATAATTGAATAGCGGGATTTTTTGAGATTTCATAGAATCTATTCCAAATTTTTATATTTTGTTTTGATATAGAATGGAATATGTATTCTTATAAATAAACCATTTTTTTTTACATATATAACTAAAGAATCTTATTTTGTTCTATTATTTGTTATTTCCATTAAATGACTAGAAAGCTTGGTGCTGTCATTGAAGATGACGAGATAGAAGCTTATGTGGAGGATATCGCCCATGCTACTTGCGAGACACATCCACGGCCTTGTGTCGCCCATGGCTCTAATGAGACACACAGCAAACATTTATCAACAAAAACCCTTTTAATTTCTACGTACCTGCAGCAACATTATTAAAACAAACTAAAATGACAAAATACTTATTTTGAAAATTATAAAAATAATAATAATAATTTAGGTATAAAATAAAAAACATATTTATTATTAGTGTTTCATTGATAATATGTCTTTACCATTTTTTGTTTTCTTAATAAAATTAACAATAATAAAGATATGAAAAATAGAAGTTTTTTTAGGAGGCCTTAACAATTAATTTGGCCAATGCCTGGGAGCCTGCGTGAGTACTGAGTACTCTATAGCCTAAGAATTTTCAGAAAATCTGCAGGCTGCCACGTTATACTTGTATACAAATACGAAAGTCTAAACATAATTTAAAATGAAATGCCACCTGCTAGTGACATACTTCTGCCAACGCCCATCTTCTCATTTACTTTGCAAGTGCCGCCCATGCCGAGACACATCTGTTGTGCCGCCAGTAGCTCCAGCGAGAGAATAGGGTGACCTTAGAAATTATTGTTTATTCGTGGAATCATTAAAAACACTCCTCGCCAAAGGATCTTATGCTTCCTTCACACCAGTTATAATAAATAAATAAATAAACATTGTCATATGCATTCGATTTTGTAAGTGAAGAAAAGTTTCCGTTAATTATTATGTTTTAATTGGAATTTAAGAAATCAATTTCTTTTTATTCAAACTGTGAATCTCTTGTGATAATTTTTCAGGAAACGCTAGAAGATTAAATTAATCATATTTTAATTCATTCCTTAGTTTTGGACGGACCGAAACTCGTATAAAAGTGAAATATACATAATAAATTCTATATGTTTATTATATAAGTATATACTCAGTACTCACGCAGGCTCAGGCATTGGCCAAATTAATTGTTAAGGCCACCTAAAAAAACTTCTACTTTTCATATCTTTATTATTGTTAATTTTATTAAGAAAATAAAAAATGATAAAGACATATTATCAATGAAACACTAATAATAAATATGTTTTTTTATTTTATACCTAAATTATTATTATTATTTTTATAATTTTCAAAATAAGTATTTTGTCCTATGTTGCTGCACGTATGTAGAAATTAAAATGGTTTTTGTTGGTAAATGTTTGCTGTGTGTCTGGCTGGAGTCACTGACGACACAAGGTCGTGGATGTGTCTGGTCATTAGCACGAGTAGCACGAGTGACACCCTTCATATAAGCTGCAATGGCGACACTAAACTTTTCGTCAACATCAATGGTACTTTTCGTCAACATCAATGGTGGTATCCATAAAAAACAGACACTCGTGACAAATTATTTAAAAAGACACTCTCTTAAAACTAACTCCCTTTAATAAATTGGCCTAAAAATGAGGGATTGTGAGAAGCTCGAGGTACTGTTTGCCTAAAAATGAGGGATTGTGAGAAGCTCGAGGTACTGTCATGGTTCGTACTCGAGGAACACGCTCACTTATTTTATTATTTGAACTAGAAGGTAAATTTTTTGCATGCAAAAGAAATTAATTTAGTTTAATAGGATGGAAGGTTTGTGGTCCAAACTATATATTTTTTGTTTATCAAGAACGAACAGAACTTTAATATTGTGAGTTTTCAGCCGAATCCAAAATCCATAATTAGATATGATTATCATCAGGAAAACTGATTAAAAAGTTAGCTCCTACCTAAAAAAATAAAAAAAATTAATTGACAGTTGAAAGTGAAAAAACTAATTTATTAAATTATTAATATTTAATAAAATTAGTTATTTAAATAAGTAAAAAATATATAAAATAAAAAATAATAAAATTATGATTTATTTTTAAAAAATAAAAAATTTAAATAAATATATTAATGATAAAAAATAAAAAAAAAATATAAGAAGTTTAAAGCTACTTACAATAACATTTCAAAAACTAAAAAAATTATTAAGAAATTATTTACTAAACAGTAAAATAAGTTAATAAAAAAATTAAAAATTTATTAAAATATCTTCTCGAAAATTATATATATATATATATATATATATATATATATATATATATATATATATATATATATCAACTAATTAATTCCTTTAAAAACTATGCTCCCCAAAAGCACTTGAAGAAACTGCTCTTCCCTTGCTTGGCTCAAAGTCATGACAGCAGTGTTTTTGCCACACCCACGAATTAATGATACAGAATGTCCATCACAATAGAGCCTAATCCCACAATTAAAGAACTCAAAACCATAACTCTGCCCCTCCACATGTATAATCTTAACCTTAATATTCCGATGGCTACTAATTATGCACCTCCACTTCCATACATGCAACTGCATTCCACTCTGCTGCAAAAGACAAATAAGACCTGAATATTATACGTGAATTGTTGTATGAATAACAGAACCCACTATCGTAAGTCTAACTCAACTCAGTTAATTAAATATTATACGTGAATTGTTGTAAATTTTTTAGTATTTATATATCTTCAATTTCTAACAAAAAAAAAATCTAATAATATTACCAATTATTTGTCGTCCCTCCTGTCTCTTTTCTTATCACATTACATCACCACCGATCATTTAACTCTCTTCTCTTCCCTGTCTCTCTATGGGTGGCTACAATCCTTTGGGGTCCTTAAATATCTTTATTCCTCTCCTAATATTAATTAATTAACATTATATCATGCATCTAAAGTGGGTGATAAACCGGGGTGATCGACTACGGTTAATCATTTTTAAAATAAAACAAAGTAAATCACTTACATGTAATGAAAATAGGAACTTTATTCATCGCATGTAAATTTATTTACCAAAGAGCAAGCTCAGGACAGTTATAAATAATATGTGGATATGTTGTTTATATAACTTTGCAGCAGAAAAAGACAAGACGATTTTGAAGGAAGAAAAGATACCTTACAACAGGGAATGGTAGAAATAATGTGAAAGAAGAGAGAGATATTACATTTCATTGAATTAAAAAACGTACATGTTAAGACCTGAAAAACAATAATTCATCACCAGCTAGCTAGCTCTAAGATCATGTTTTCTAGTCAAGCCACAGTCAAACATCACTTAGTTTGTTTTTTTTTTTTTTTTGAACATTATCAAACTCCTAAAGACAAGGAGATTAACAACAGGCTTTGAAATATTAAAAAACACAACAACAAATAATCTGCATATGTATCTGCTACAATGAGGATATATACACATCCTCGTAGAACAACTTTTTGAAACGCTGCAGAATTGCTTCCTGGAAAAACACGTTGACAACAACACCATCTCCATCTGGGCTTGGAAGAATTCCTACCCTATCATCTAGAGACCCACGTGGTAAACCAAATTGCATAGGCTTTCCCCAACCAAAATCTGCTTCATACACTGGCATGGTCATCAAGCTTGTAAGGAGAATAACGTTGTTATGTTCCCCAGCAATATAGGGTGTTTTCATACCGTGTTCTTGTCTCATGAAAAAAGCCCTTATGTGATCCAATTGCTCTTGCCCTAAACCAACACTTAATTGTGACTTTATATACTCACCCGTAATCGGATTTACTGCTTCCCTTAACTTTTGAGCAGCAAAACTTAAAGGGTTCGATATGATATCTCCCTCATAGCATTTAGGTGTCGTTGTTCTTGCCAAAGCATTCCCAAAATAACTCTCAGGGATAGGTGGAGTCAATAACCTATTACGAATATTAACACTAAACCGAACTATAGTTGGGTGATTTGAATTTGAATATTCAGCACGAGCCTTAGATGCACATCTCCATATATGAGCAGCAATAGCTTCAAATCTGCTATAAGGTCTTACCCCTAATTCTTTTGGACTTTCATCATTAGTCTTCTTCTTTAGCCTCTCCACTTGGCTTGATGTGAGTTTTAACAAAGAACAACTTCTTTGCTTTTGCTCTACTCCTTGTGCTTGTGTTATAGGCTTCCACTCCGGTTGATCCACGTGTTGCGATGATGATGAAAATAATTGGAGTATTGTTCGATCGAGAAACGGAATTTCATTAGGGTTTAGTTCTTCCCCTCTAGCCAGCTTTGCCCATCTGTTCATGAAGTGAATGATGCCGGTTGCATCAGTCAAAGAATGAAACATACCAAATCCAACGGCAAGGCCTTCATCACCACCACGGAACCTTGTTAATTGCACTACCAGTATTGGAGTCTCCTCTATAGGTTGAGTAGAATCAATTTTTGGAACAAGTTCATCTGTGGACTCTGAAGGTGTAGTAAAGTCTCCATAATCAGCAAATGTGTTTGTGGTTTCTGCTTCAATCAATGTCACTCCCTTAGCGTTACAATCCACTTCCATTCGACCACTTTTTGTCAAGCTCAATCTGCCAGCAACAGGATAGTAGTACACCAAAAGCTTGCTAAGAGAGTTTCTCAACCTCTCAATTATGTTGTTGCTATAATTGGGTTTTGCTTTGTAAACGTAAAGAGTGGGTACATAACCTTGGAACCCGATTAGGTCACTATTGGATAGCCATAAAGGATCCTTTGGAGTTGGTTGATTTGGAGTGACATTGTAAGAACCCACAATGGTTACCATTTTTTTTTTTGAATGAAGAAGGCTTGAATGTACTTGAGGTTTAGAGCTCTTTAAATAATTGAATATATTTATTTTTCTATTTATCATCCATTATTATTATTATTATTATCATTATTATTATTATTAAAGATTGCATATAGAAAAGAGCTTCAGATAGAGTCCATGAGACACACTCCATAGGGTTTGAGCACCAATTATGGAATGATAAACCAGATGAACATGGTCTCTTATACTTAAACTAGATCTACCATAATCTTCGAATTTGAAAAATAGCACTACTGACATCAGAGGCACTATCCCTTAATATTGCATTATTCATCTGCAATCATAGAACCCATCAAGTAGCATGCCAAATCAAAATTTTCCATCAGCGCATCTTCTTTCCCCTAAGCAACAAACCAAGCTGAGTATTAATTACTATATGCTAAGAGATTAAGTGATTAATCATTTGTGTTTTCAGACACATCAACTAATAATTTTTCTTCTTATCAGTTCTTTGCATTTTTTTTTTTCTCGTTTTGCCTTCGCTTTTTAAATTAGATATTGTAATTGTGAGACTCCAACGTGTTTCTAGACGCAAATATGAGTCCAAAAGCATTGCTACGTAAACTTTGGAAAAACAAATCACATATTGTTCTTCTTCTAATTTTTTAACATAAATAATAGAACCTTTTTCTTAAAAATATTATGATTAAAGTAAATATTCATTTTTATTAAAAATTGATAATTGATATTTGTACTATTGGGTCTTCAAAAATGTTGTTTTTGTCTTTAATTTCTATAAATATTTTTTCTATTATGTTGATGCATTACTAATGCAAGTAATATTTTAAAATATATAATTATAAATATTTGATATAAAACTTGATACATGTATATTTATTAAATAACTTTAACTTTTTGTACTGTGAAAGTCTGGCTCCCTCCTTGTCCTGATTGCATTAGATTGCTGTTTTGGTTCAGCCATCCTTTCTCAATCATGTCTCCTTATGGAATACATTGGTAAGTGGTTCATGACGTTATTTATTTATTTATTTATGATATTGATCAATTATGTAATACATAAATAATTAAAAATATATTTGTTAAATTAAAAATATATTTAGTAGTTATTTAATATGAATTAATTGTATTATTTTTTAATTTAAATAATTTTTAATCAATTTAAAATATTAAATTATTTATATGTCATGATTATTAATTGAAATCATAAATAACTTGATGGACCCTATGATTCACTTTAATAATTTCTCCTCATACATACTGATTGCATTAAAAATAGCTGATGAAGTTGAGATGTCAAAAATTAAATTTAGTGGGACCTCTATGTGTTCAGTTCAGTCTCATAAAGTGAATGCATCGTTTTTATTTTTTAATCTTGAATTTGATATATTTTTCATTCACTCCTCTTCTGTTTTTTTACAGCACTTGTTATTTTTTTTATTCTTTGTTTTGTTGAGTTAATTATCCAAGCATATGATTGTTAAAAACTCTTTTTTTTTCAAGTCAAAAAGCATGCTTTAATACGTGTTTGTTATTATGTGGTTTTATAAACTTTTTATAACTTTTATCTCAAACTTTTATTATAACACAATTTTATAATAAAAATATTTATGTATTATAATTTTAATCATATAAGATAAATTATTACTTTGTATAAATACACATGCTAAAATATTACTTAAAATTAATTTGTCTTTGTTTATATTATCTAATTTTATTATCTTTTAAAAAAATATTTTTTCCTTAAAAAAACACAAAAACATAAAGAAAAAAATAGTTAAGAAATCGGGTTAGGGATCTAACCTCTTAACTTGTTTTGAATTGTTTTTTTGAAAAATCACAGTATAAATCAATCCGAATCTTCCTGAATTTGTACTGTGAATAACAAAATTATATGCTTGTGTAAATAATAATAGCATATTTATGTTTAAGTATATATTGGTTATTTCTAGTAAGTTTGTGTGAAAAAATAACACAGGGACATTTGCACGGATCGAGTCCGTATTGCGGGGAGTGCACCGAGTGTGTCTCACCTTCTCTTTGCAAACGATTGTTATCTTTTCTTTAAATTAAGCAACGGCCACAGAAAGTGATGAATGAGGAGTGTGCAACAAGAAATAAGAAATTAATGATCGTTGTGCTTAGCTTTTAGGAATTTTATAAATCATAATTAATCAATATAAACTACATATTATATTATTATATTTATATTAATTATTTATATTTAAATGAATTTAATATAAAGTGATATATTTAAGTGAGCCCATTGATATAGGCTTAATGAGCGGAAATCAAGTTGACCCATTAGGAGATAATGAGAATTCTAATAGATTTAAAACATAATGCATGATTATGGGTGTCAAGTAAAGAAGTTAATAAAACTCATTATGAACTTTGGACTGGTAATAGGCCAAACATTAAACATTTGCACATTTGGCGTTGTCCAGCTGAGGCCAAGCCTTGTAGACCATATGAAAGAAAGATGGACTCAAGAACAATTAGTTGCTATTTTGTTGGCTATGCTGAACGTTCTTGGGGCTATAAATTTTACAATCCCACCTTAAGATCCTTTTTCGAGACGGGAAATGTGAGATTTCTTGAGGAAGTTGAGTTTGAGAAGGAAGAGAACATAATGAATGTTGTCTTTGAGGAAAAACTTGTTATTTACAATAATCAAGTCCTCGTACCTATTAGTGTTCAAGACACAACTCCAGCAATAAAAGACAATGTTCAAACTATTGACATTGTTCCAGAACAAGATAACAATGAGGTTCTCTCTCAAATACCTTTAGAGCAACCTCAACAACCTCAAGAAGTGTCATCAAGGAGATCGATTAAAGAGAGGAGAAGTGCAATCTCAAATGATTATATTATATTTCTCCAAGAACATGAGGATGACGTTGGTTTAATAGAGGATGATCCAAATCAACTTCAGTCAAGCTATGCGCAATTCCAACTCTCAAAAATGGATTAACACCATGAAGGATGAGATGAAGTCTATAAATGACAATGAAGTTTAAGATCTAGTCGAGTTGCCTGAAGGTGTGAAACCTATTGGTTGTAAATGGATATTTAAAACCAAGAAGGATTCAAAGGATAATATCGAGAGATATAAGGCTCGTCTAGTTACTAAAGGCTTTACTCAGAAGAAAGACGTTGACTGTAAAGAATCCTTTTCTCCAGTATTGATAACTGCTAAATATGAGTTATTTTAATTATAAAAATATCTTTAAAAATATTTATTTAGTAGTTATCTTTGGCTTAAATATTAAGATTTGATATTTTTCTCATTTATGGCTTGCAAATATGAAAAAGAGAGATTAAAAGAGAAAAAAATCAAGAAAATATCCAAAATTTCAGGGAAGATATGATTAAAAGCAAAACAAATCCAAGAGATATCAAAAATATCAAAAAGGAAATTTTTTAACATCAGACCCAAGTCCACTACAACAACCATAAAGAGGGAGTCAAACCAAGCAGGAAAACACACCACAGAATCCCCTCTAGTAGGGGTTTCGTTTACGCCCTTTCTTTCTTTCATCCCTCTTATCCCATCAGTTCTTATACCCCATTCCTCAATGGCCATAAGTGGCTAAATCCCTAGTTAGGGCCTAACATGCCTAAAAAGCTAAAAGATGTATTGTACACTTCATATTTATCAATGCAAACATGTGTTTTCTTTCTTATTATCTTTTCTATTTATATTTTCATGCATTATTCATCTTTATATTCTGTTAGGGGTTAGACGCTCGGGAGAGGGTAACTTCTAAATAAGATTTAGAAAAAATATGCATGCATTAGTTTTAGGGGTTAGACACTCGGAAGATGGTAACTTCTAATAGAACAAAAAGAAAGGATTTCATAAGAAAATTATTGCTAGACATAGAATGATTATTTTATGCCCATGCATTCCTGCAAACATCTAGAATTTATCCTTCATGCATTTTATTTGTTGAGTCTTTGCAAAGGAATTTGGAAGATAAATAAATAAAATAGGTTTGTCATCGTGAGGAATCAGGAGCAAGTAATTGAATAAATGTGGGCAGAATAGAATCACCTAAATTGATAAAGAAAAATCATAAACTCATACATCCTAGGCAAACAAGGCAGGCCAAGTCCCAACATTATCACTGATTTTATTTCTTTTATCTTCTATTTTTATTTTATCTTATCTTATCTTATTTTTATCTTAATCTTTTATTTTATTTTTTTACTTTTATTTTCTTATTTTCTTTATCTTCCGTCTTTATAATCTTTTAATCTAAATCTCTTTTTTTTTTCTTCTATTTTAATCTTTAAATCTTTATCTTATCTACTATATTTTCTTATCTTTATTTTAAGTTCTTTATCTATTGCTTTTAAATTGGGTTTGTATTAATCTAAGTACAAATACAATCCCTGTGGATTCGACACTCGGACTTTCGAGTACTTTACTACTTGTGATAATTTGGTACACTTGCCAACGAGTTAACAAGTATCTTCAAAGGATTCTTTTGGTTAATTTGTGTAATTTTAAAATCTCCCATTTATTATATTAAATTGTCTTATATTTTTTGGTTAAATTGATTGAAATAACATGTTGTCAAAGTAACTTCTGTTGCGTAAGTTAATTTGATTGAATTTACATGGATGTTGCATGGAATTATTCATGTGAAGTGTGCTCAGCCCAAAGGAAGACACAATTTGACAGAATAATTACATGCTTGCAATGGTAAACATGTGATGATTATAAATAGTGTGATCTTTCATGTGAATAATGAAATGTTCAAAGATAATCTTTATTTGACCAGAATAATCATCATATAAGATTTTCATGTGAGCAATGGAGTGTCCAAAGACAACCTTTGTTTGACGGGACTTATCACCAATGTTTGATCAATGCGTTGAGAGTACCACTTGTAGTTAGTATTTTTCAATCCAAAGATTGAGGATTAATGGTGCGTTAGATATCTTGTTTGGGTCTTGAAATTTACCATAAAGATTATTTGTGCATTACATATGTTTATTGTTCTCTTCTTTAATTGTTGTTGTTGTTACTACTATGGTTTAAATTACTCATATTATGTGAATCCCAAATCTGCATGTATAAAATTTAGAGTTTGAAATTATTTTTGTGGGAGTCCTAAGGTAATATATGAGTAATCTTGGTATGCAACATTAGAAAGTAATAAAGTGCATTATGCATTAATTAAAGAGAACAAGGAACTACATGTTTTCATATGGAAAGTCTAGAAGTTTAGAGATCATTGGATATTATGACTTCGATTATTTGAGAATATATTAATAGCAATCACTCCACATAAGGGTTTACATTTGACCATGTTGGTGGAGTTAATATTTTGCTACGAGACATACTAGAATTTATGATTGATAAATTATTGTAACTGACTTACCTATTGTCGCCAACATTAAGTAGCCATCAGGTGTTTATTGAGACAATATCTTAACAGTCTTGTTAAGGATTCAACTAAGTAATTTTTTTTTGGTTGACATAAAGTATTTGGTTATTGAATAAAGAATTTAGAAAATACATATTTGTATAGAACATATAGGAACTCATTCCATGCTAGCTAATCCACATACTAAAGGTATGACACTAAAGTTTAATCTATTTATTTATTTAGTCCATAATATTTAGTAATGTCACATGAGTCAAGTGAGAGAATGTTAGAATTAATGTCTCATGTGAAAGACATGTGACTTATGTATGGACTAATAAATAAATAATTAAGGACTAAATTATAACTGGGTTAAATAGGAGAAATTTTTAGAGGTAACTGCTATTTGATGGAAGTAGTGATTATAAAAAGGGTTAATACTCACTAACGTAAAATAAGGTTTTCTTCCCCACATAAAAATGTTTTCTCTATTATTTTTTAGAATCATAGGTTTCATGATCTGTTGATTTCCTATATATAATTGTTAATTTAGGAAACCTGATTTACAATTATAACGACAACCCTTCAATTTGGAATTGAACTCAAGCGTGTGATGGTGACTCTATGATTTAGGAATGAACACGAGCACACGACACCAACATACGAATACGACACAACATACAAAATTTCTTTCGATCTCTATCGACAAAGGAGGTGGCGAGTTGACCAGAAAACCTTGCTGGAAGTGGACAATAGTGTGTCGGTGCCGCTGAGGAGGAGCTAGAGGATGGATCGAATTTAAGAAATTTTTTTTTTGAAAAAAAAATCTTGTGTTGTCAGATTTATAGTAGTCCCACACTTTTTCCAAGGAAACAAATAGTTTACCGCTAAAAAAAGAATGAAGTTTGGGTGACTTTTCCTATTCCAAAACCATTAATTGTTTGAATTATTATAAGTTATAGGAATTGGTATGCTATTAATTTTTTGAATTGTTTATAGTTTGATAGTTTAAGTTAGTTTATTAAATTAAAACTATTTAATAAATTAATTATTAAAATAATTAATAATTGTAAGATGACATAAAAATATATGCATATAAATTTTATTATTGTTCTATAAATAAAAATATTTTTAAGCAATTACAATTTTAAATATAGTTTTAGGTTGCTGTGACTCAAATTCTATATTAATTTTAAATTTTTATATATTTTAATATCATAATAAATATTTATTCAAAATTAAAATAATAATAAAGTATGTTAAAAGATTCACGTGTAATTGATAAGAGTATGTAATAAAAGTGAGGAGTCTGTAAATTCATATTTTCATAGGCTGTGAGTGAAATGTTGGTTTATGTAACATATGTGTTTGGTGGGTATTGGAGTAGGAAAATTTTTAAGTGATATATACATAAAATAACACATAATACTAAAGTAATATAAATATTAGTAAAAATGTTATGAATTAATTAGTTTGGTTTCAAAAATACAAATTATAAATTAAATCAAATCGATTGGTTTAAAAAAAAAATCATTCAAACATATAACAAAAATCGATTGGAAGCCAAATTAAATGGTTGTTAATGGGTGATAATGACCACTAATGAATTATAACAACCAATAATGAGTGGTAATGACTACTAAATGCATTCTTGATGGTAGAATGCCTATATATAACACATGTATTTGGTCCCTGAGCTCATCCTTTTCGAATTCATTCTGATACACTATCTAGAGAGAGGAAGAGAGAGCTTGGAAGAACCAAAAATAAGAAACTCTTTATGGCAATGGCTGGAGGTATGATTTGATTTTTATTTTCCGCATTTTGTTAATGACCTGTGTTTGTTTTGTAGTTTGTAGTATCAGAGGTTAAAAGGTTTAATCTAACATTTGGTATCAGAGCCACAGTTGCCTCTGCCTTGTCCATTTTGGGTTTTCGGTATTTTTTTGATTTAATTTCGTTTATGGTATGAAGGGCCTTGTTTCTTAAAAATAAGATTAGAAATCTTTATTTTATTTGATTTCCTTGTTTTTGGCTTTTGAATGGTGTAAAATGATGTCCAAATGACGGAGAACCGAATGGGTCTGCATATGGGTCGGGTTTGACCCGCTAGAGGTTGAAGATGATGAATAGCATTATAAACAAAAAAAAAATGAAAAACCCTACATTTTGTGCTAGCTGAGTGTCAAACTCATCACTCATAGGTCACTATAGCACGTGCAAACCACTAAATCAATAAAGCTTTTCTAATATGCAATTATTTTTCATATGTTATATACTTATTCTGCTTTACAATTTTTGGAATTTTGATTTATTTTATGCATGAATATATTCTGGAAAATTTTATTCTATGCATATATATATAAAATCAATTGCATAATATTATGTTTCAATTATAAAATTATATGTGAATCTTATTCATAATTATATTGTATCTTAATTTTAAAATGCATAATACGATTTATTCTCATATAATAAAGTTTTATGTCTAAGTGATCTTTATAATTTTGATTAATTATGGATTAACCACAACATCTATATTTGATTAAAATTATATATTAAGTTGGTTAAAGATCATATAAGGAATTAGACATAATATTGTAATTAATTATACTTATATAATGAATTTTATCCCACAAGAATGTTTATTATAACTGTATAATTAATTGGGATAAAATGACATATTATTTTTCATGATTTACCCACAGGCATCATGAGGTATGTATAATTTGTCAATTTTATCATAAAATAAATATTTTTGATAAAAATTAAATTATTTTCATGTTGTACCTGTAAAGCATGAATTTGAGCAAGTAATTTGATTATTCTATCATAAGGTTTAATTGTTTCTTATTGAATTAAAAATTTAGCCCACAGACAACTTTTATTTCACAAGATTCAATTTTATGGTATATTTACCTTGGTAAAAGATACAATTAAAATTAGTATGCCTCAAATTTTGACATAAACCTTTGAATTTTGCAGTTTCTCAAACTATTAGTTTTTCTGATATTCAATGTGATGTTCCCGAACTCAAAGGAGATAACTATAAGATATGGAAGGAGAGAATTCTTCTACAATTGGGGTGGATGGACATAGACTATGCTATAAGGAAAGACGAACCACTTGTAATCACTGATGAAAGTATCCCAGTTGACGTTGCGCTATATGAGCGATGGGAGCGATCCAACCGGCTCAGCGTGATGTTCATTAAGACCAAAATCTCGGCTGGGATACGTGGTTTTGTTGACCAACATGAAAAGGTCCGAGACTTGCTTAAGACCATTGATGATCAGTTCATCACTTCAGATAAGACTTTAGCAAGCACTTTGATCATGAAGTTCTGTTCTCTTCGGCTCACCAATGTGAAAGGTGTGCATGAGTACATCATGAAAATGCGAGATATTTCAGCTCAACTTAAGAAACTAGAGGTTGATATGTCTGAGTCCTTTCTAGTGCATTTCATTTTGAACACCCTTCCACATGAATATGGGCCGTTTAAGATTTCCTACAACACACATAAAGATAAATGGTCTATCAATGAATTAATGACCATGTGTGTTCAGGAAGAAGAAAGGCTTATAATGGAGATGGGGGAGAGTGCATTGTTGACTATTGCTTATGGGAAGAATAAAATAATTAAGTCTCAAGCTAATCAGAAGGGGAATGGTAAAATACCACCTCAAGCTGATATTAAGAAGGTGACAAAGTGTTTCTTTTGCAAGAAGAAGGGACACATGAAGAAGAAAGAAAGGTAAATCAATCTCATTAGTATGTTATGAATCTAATATGGTTAGTGTTAATATTAACACTTGGTGGATTGATTCTGGATCTACTATTCATATTGCAAATTCTTTACAGGGTATGCAAAACCTAAGGAAACCAGTGGGAAGTGAGCAAAACATTTTATCAGGCAATAAGCTAGGCTCACATGTGGAGGCCATTGGAACTTGCATTTTGACTTTAAGTAGTGAGTTTATTTTAAAATTAGAAAGGACCTTTTATATACCAAGTTTTTCCCGAAACTTGATTTCTATTTCAAGACTTGTACCGTTTGGATATTCCTTTAATTTCAAAGACACATCATTTGAGTTATTTTATAATTCTGAATGTGTTGGGAATGGTATCTTGTCTGATGGTCTTTATCTTCTTAGTTTACAAAATAGTGCCACTTATAGTTCAATGCATGTTCAAACTGGTTTTAAAAGACGTAATATTAATGAGAATTCCTCTATGTTATGGAACCGAAGATTAGGACATATCTCCATTGAGAGGATTAAAAGGTTAGTGAAAGATGGGGTACTCAATACTCTAGATTTTGCTGACTTTAAGACTTGTGTGGACTGCATTAAGGGTAAGCAGACCAACACATCTAAGAAAGGTGCTAACAGGAGTTCAAGCATATTAAAAATAATTCATACTGATATTTGTTGTCCAAATATAGATGCACGTGGTCAGAAATATTTTATCATCTTTATAGATGATTATTCACGATATATGAATGTTTATTTGCTTCATAACAAATACGAAGCATTGGATGCCTTCAAAGTCTTTAAGGCTGAAGTTGAGAACCAATGTGGCAAGTAAATAAAAATTGTGAGATCAGATAGAGGTGGAGAATACTATGACAGATATACTGAGAATGGACAAGTACCTGATCCCTTTGCAAAGTTTCTTCAAGAACATGAGATTATTGCCCAATACACTATGTCTGGTTCTCCAAATCAGAATGGTGTGGCAGAAACAAGGAACTGGACATTATTGGACATGGTGCGGAGTATGCTTAGAAACTCCAATCTTTCCAAACCCTTGTGGGCTAAAGCACTAAATACGGCAGTGTATATATTAAATTGTGTTCTAACCAAGGTTGTCCCAAAGATACCTTTTGAGTTGTTTAAAGGTTGGAAATCGAGTTTGAAACATATGTGCGTTTGGGGTTGTCTGTCTGAGGTGAGAATATATAACCCACAAGAGAAGAAACTTGACCTGAGGACCATTAGTGGGTATTTCATTGGATATGTCGAAAGGTCTAAAGGTTATAGGTTTTATTGTCCACATCATATTACTAGGATTGTGGAATCAAGAAATGCCAAATTTATTGAAAATGATTTGATCAGTAGGAGTGATCAATTGAGGGACTTAGGTTCTAAAATTGATTATATAGAATCTCAACCTTCCACATCAAATGAAAGATTGGTTGTAATTCATACCCCTCAAGTTCAAAGGGATGATGAACAACACATGATTAGAATTCCACAAACTGTTGTTGACAATCCAGTAGATCAAGTTGATCATCAAATTCATGAAAATGATGAACAACCAGTTGAACAACATGATCCCCAAGAAAATGTTGAAGCAACATTAAGGAGGTCTACTAGAGTAAGAAAATCAACTATTCCTAGTGATTATATTGTATATTTGCAAGAATCTGACTATAATATTAGAGCTGAAAATGATCCTGAAACTTTTGATCAAGCCATGAGTTGTAAAAAGTCAAATTTATGGTATGATGCCATGAAGGATGAGATGAATTCCATGCAGAGTAACAAAGTTTGGAACCTTGTAGAGATGCCAAATCAGGCAAAGGCCATTGGATGTAAATGGCTCTTTAAGACCAGAAGGGATTCATTAGGCAACATTAAGAGATACAAGGCAAGACTTGTTGCTAAGGGATTTACTCAAAAGGAAGGAATAGATTACAAAGAGACTTTTTCTCCAGTATCTAAGAAAGATTCTCTTCGTATAATCTTGGCATTAGTTGCTCATTTTGACCTTAAGTTGCAACAAATGGATGTGAAAACAACTTTTCTTAATTGTGATTTAGAGGAAGGGGTTTATGTGAAACAACCTGAAGGTTTCTCCTCTAATAGTGGTGAGCATTTGGTTTGCAAGCTTAATAAATCTATATATGGTTTAAAACAAGCTTCCCGTCAGTGGTACCTTAAGTTTCATGAGATAATTTCTTCATTTGGTTTTGATGAAAATCCCATGGATCAATGCATATACCACAAGGTCAGTGGAAGTAAAATATGTTTTCTTGTTTTATATGTAGATGATATTTTACTTGCAGCCAATGATCGGGGTTTGCTACATGAGGTGAAACAATTTCTCTCTAAGAATTTTGACATGAAGGATATGGGTGATGCATCTTATGTCATCGACATTAATATTCATAGAGATAGATCTCGAGGTATTTTGGGTCTATCATAAGAAACATAGATTAACAAAATTCTAGAGAGACTTCAAATGAAAGATTGTTTACCAAGTGTTGCTCCCATTGTGAATGGTGATAGGTTTAATTTGAACCAATGTCCAAAGAATGACTTTGAGAGGGAACAAATGAAAAACATTCCTTATGCTTCAGTTGTTGGAAGCCTCATGTATGCTCAAGTATGCACAAGGCCTGACATTGCTTTCACAGTTGGAATGTTACAAAGATATCAGAGTAATCCAGGTATTGACCACTGGAGAGTTACTAAGAAAGTGTTGAGGTACCTTCAAGGGACCAAAGATTACATGCTTATGTATAGACATACAGACAATCTAGATGTGATTGGTTATTCAGACTTTGCTGGTTATGTTGACTCTCGTAGATCAACATCTGGGTACATTTTCATGATGGCTGGTGGAGCTATTTCATGGAGGAGTGTTAAGCAGTCTTTGACTGCTACTTCTACCATGGAAGCTGAGTTTGTCTCTTGTTTTGAGGTTACATCACATGGTGTATGGCTTAAAAGTTTCATTTTTTGGGCTGAAGATAATTGATACTATTTCAAGACCTTTGAGAATTTTTTGCGATAACTCAGTTGTTGTCTTTATGGCTAAGAATAACAAAAGTGGAAGTCGAAGTATGCACATCGACATTAAGTACTTAGCCATTAGAGAAAGAGTAAAAGACAAGAAAGTGGTCATTGAGCATATAAGCACTGAGTTGATGATTGCTGATCCTTTAACTAAGGGCATGCCACCGTTTAAATTTAAGGATTAGGTAGAAAGAATTGGACTTGGTTCCACTTTATAATTGTATACTTATATGTTAAAATTGAAACTTTTATATTATGATATTTTCTCATATTTGGGTGCACATTGATTTATTTGAGAAAAATTATGTTTTGGACCAAGAATAAACATTGGGTTTATTCATTAAGTTTTATTACCACTTTGAGTATACTGCTTGGGAAATTGAACATATTGTAATACATGAATGATATTACTCGTTATAAGAGGAACTATAACTATGATCCGTATATTCATTTCTTAAGAAGATTAAGCATTAAGTCAAAATGTTTGGACCAAGTGGGAGAATGTAATAATTTCTGGTCCTAATATGTTGAAAATGCTCGTCAGTTTTGGAAGCCAAATTGAATGGCTGTTAATGGGTGGTAATGACCACTAATGAATTGTAACAGCCAATAATGAGTGGTAATGGTTACTAAATGCGTAGAATGCCTATATATAACACATGTATTTGGTCCCTGAGCTCATCCCTTTCGAATCCATTCTAATACATCATCTAGAGAGAGGAAGAAAGAGCTTGGAAGAATAAAAAACAAGAAACTCTTCATGGCAATGGCTGGAGGTATGATTTGATTTTTATTTTCCACATTTTGTTAATGACCTGTGTTTCTTGTGTAGTTTGTAACATCACAGGTTAAAAGGTTTACTCTAACAATTTGAACATGAACAAGGATGATAATGTAATAATCAGATAAGAGTAAGCTTTTTTATTTTAAAAAATATCAAATCTTTTATTTATAGATATAGCATAGTATAATTATTAAATTTAATAATAAACTTAAATGCAAACTTTTTTTTGGCCACGCATACGCGCTAGAGCAAGCAAATCATACAAAGTCTTCTACTAGAATAATGAAACTTGTTTTGTCTTATAAAACCTGTTTGAATATAAGTTATCAACGGTTTTGGGAATTTGTCTACTATAATATAAGTCATTTTTTTAGTAGAGCAAGCAAATCATACAAAGTCTTCTACTAGAATAATGAAACTTGTTTTGTCTTATAAAACCTGTTTGAATATAAGTTATAAACGGTTTTGGGAATTTTTCTACTATAATATAAGTCATTTTTTAGTAGAAAAACTTTTAAAAACACTTTAACTTTGTATTCAAACAAACTTGTTGGATGTGATCTACGGATTAATTGCTGCAGCAGACAGCTGCATGGGCAAAATTAGTTGCGCCCGGTAGACAATCCGAATGCCATTTGCAGGGAAAGATAATTTAATGGCAAGTTTGTATACCATTTGCCAGTACACCTCAGGATTGAATGGTTCAATTATGGTTCTCTTTAAATACAAAGCTTGTGAGCTAATAAATGAAAACAGAGACGATCCAACTAATTTCTTATTTCATTATGACGAAAGGAGAGAATTTTTGCTAACGTTTCCTGGTCCAAGAATTAATTGTTTGAAAAAATAAATTGAAAAGTTGCCTTATAGCTACATATTAAAAGATAGTTTTGAAATTATTCGAAAATTTAACCTAACTTAAACTTTAGAGATACACAATCTTTTAATAACACTCACTAATATTGATTAAAATTACAAATTTGTGAGTATCATTTTTCCTTTCCTAAATTTTAACTCATGAAAAAATATGTATCAAGAAAAGTGTGTTAAAAAAATATGTTGGTTGCACATCTCTAAATTTTAAATAATAGTGCGAAGGCTTAGCACACCAAACAGTACAAACAAGGGAAAGGTAAGCTACAAAGTACAAATCCAGATCTCTTCTCTGGTGGCCATGAGAGCATAATTTATGACATACCAATAATGCATATATCCTAAAATCCAACAAATAAAGTGAGAGGTGCAAAAAGGGAATTGCAAGGTGACTCTGTCAGAAAGCCACATAAATAGCCATACCTGTCACAACATAGTCATTAACAGAATTTGTGATACGCTCCAATATTAATAATGCCACCTACATGCAACCTAAGAAATACAAAAATTTAACTGCAAGATATGTCGTTGATAGATGGCCACGATAGCTCTTCATATGAACATTCCAGTTTCTTACGAGTTCGATTCACTAAATTAGGAATATTTTTACAAACCAAATATTAAAACGAAACTGTTTTTAAATACATTATTGATTTGGAATTTCATGTCATGTAAGTATATTTTATTTATCCAAATTAAGGCAGAATTCCACATGGTATGTAATGTGGAAATCTCAGTTCCAACAAGAAATAAAAAAACTTAAACAAGTTTGAGGTTCCTCGATTTTTGTTTTAAATCCTTATAAATTTTTTTCATCACATAGGATTCAAAAGAAAAAATTACGATCATAAAAAATTATACATATATAACTCGTCAATAAGAATAACTAGATAACAAAATTGCTCCTATTAAACACATGTAGGTCAATAACACCCATTTTAAATCGAAAAAAACTTCTGAAATCAATCCGTCCGCTATTATCCAATCCGGTGGTATTTTTACACCCATTTTAAATCGATTAATCATTGAAGCCAGATGGAAAACCATTTTTGGATTTTTTTTTTCTCACCCCTAGTGTTACGTGTTTCTTTTCTAACCATCCAACCATTTTTGGATTTTTTTTTTCTCACCCCTAGTGTTACGTGTTTCTTTTCTAACCATCCAACAATTTTTGGATTTTTTTTTCTCACCCCTAGTGTTACGTGTTTCTTTTCTAACCATCCAACAATTTTTGGATTTTTTTTTTCTCACCCCTAGTGTTACGTGTTTCTTTTCTAACCATCCCCTTCCTCTCACGCACAAGCTGCTTTCAACACTTTTTTTAGTAATGTGTTTAATTTCTACAAGTAAGAAAAAAAACCAGTGCATGCACCAATTGAATTCTTACCCTCAATGCACCATCAATCTCATGTGAATTTGAATTTCATGATTAAGACTTACTTTAATAAATCTCAAATTATTTTCGGATTCACATTATTAATAAAAGGTAAAATTGTATTTTTAATTTCTTAACTTATTTTTAATTTTGATTGGAAATCAAGATTACGTGGTTAGATAAAAAAGAAAGACAAAATTTATTAATAATTTTAAAGAAGACCAAAATCACAATTAGAGATAAATTGAAAAATAAAAATATAATTTTGCCTTAATAAAAACACTATGGCTGTACCATAAGTGGTGGCCAGACCATGTCAAAATATTTCATCGTTTCTCTTCTTTTTTTTTTTTCCACATCCGCTATCACGTTTTTTTTATTACATCACCTAACATGTTTCAACGTACTTTATTATTATTTTAATTTTCTATAAATATATTATTATGATATTAAAATATACAAAAATTTAAAATTAATAAAGAATTTCACATCATAGATACCTAAAACTATATTTAAAATTGTAACTGTTTAAAATTGTAATTGTTTAAAATATTTTTATTCATAGAACAATAATAAAATTTATATGAATATATTTTATGTCATTTTATAATTGTTAATTATTTTAATAGTAAATTTATTAAATATTTTTAATTTAATAAGGTAACTTAAACTTTCAAACTTTGAATAATTCAAAAAAGGGTAAATAATGAATTTTGTTCATGAAAGTGTAATTCACTGATAAATGTGTCTTTAAAAGATGAAAATACAAAATTTAGTTCCCGAAAGTGTAAAAAGTGCGACAAATATATCCGATCGTTAACTTTTGTCCGTCACCATTAATAAAAATAGTCTACGTGGCATAGAAGAACGAATTTACTGAAATGATTGTCAACGTGGACATCTCTAATTATCAGCATAGGGACATATTTGTTGTATAATATTTTTATTTTTATTTTTTTGTCTTTCCACTCCGGTGACAAATACATCCCTGAAAGATGAAAATACAAAATCTAGTCCACGAAAGTGTAAAAAATACGACAAATATATCCAGACGGTAATAATAGATTGTAACTAATTATTATAATTTTGAAAAATTTATAATGATTGCGACAAAATTTTGGGAGAGTTATATCACACTAATAAGTGTCTGTTTTCGTTATATAATTTTCAAGCTTCATCAATGATTGAAAGTGAAACATGCATAAAATATTGTCAATGAAAGTGGATTTTTATTACTTTGGCGAATACTTCTTACTTTTTTTCAACTACAAAAAAAAAATCAATCCTTTGATTGTTAATTCTTGAATAAATGCTATCAACACAGAAAAAGAAAAAAGAAATTTTACTCTAAAACGATAAGAGAATCAATGTTTCTGTTTAATCAAACACTATTTATTTAATTTTTTTATAATTTTTTCATAATAAAATATGAATGTCTATTAGTATATGCAATGACATCAAATTACAAATTATAATAATAAAAGTTTGTTGATTTTTAAATTATTTTTTTATAAATCATACACAATTATTTTTTATTGACTGATCATTTAAAAAATCATAACCTTAAAAATAATCATTCCAAAGGATGTGAGTGTTTTTTACAAATTAAAAGTGTCATTGCAATTGTAATTTTTCCAAAAAATTATTCATGAATCTAATTTAACTATAATGTTTTACAATAAATATTTTTTTACTTGAACCTTTCATCAAGCATGAGAGTGTAAAAAAATTATTTATAGTTTACAAAATGAGTATTCTTTTTCTTTTAGACTCAACTTAATTTACGAGTTTGTTTTGCAATTACTATAAATTTTTTCAGATTATAATAATTAGTCACAATCTACTATTAATGTTTGAGTATATTTTTTATTTTTTTTACACTTTCAGAGACTAAATTTTATATTTTTATCTTTTAAGGACGTATTTGTCAGCGGAGTGAGAAGATGAAAAATAAAAAAAATAATATAACAAATATGTCCATATGCTGATAATTAGAGATGATCACGTTGACAATCATTTCAGTTACAAATTTATACCTCTGTGTCACATAAATTATTTTATTAACGGTGACGAACGGAAGTTAACTGCTGAATATATTTGTCGCACTTTTTATACTTTTGGGAACTAAATTTTGTATTTTTATTTTTCAGGAATGCAGCGAATTACACATTTAGGAACAAAATGACTATTTACCTCAAAAAAATTAATGACATAACAATTGCTATAGCTTATAATTCAAACAATTAAATGGTTGGAATAGCAAAAGTCTCCAAAACTTAATTCTTTTTGTCATACATAAATTAATGATCGTTGTGCTCTCTTTGTTTTCTTTTACATCAAAAACTTTGTTGTAGAGAAACTTCAAATGTTGTGATAATGTAAGCCATTCAACCATTTATTGGCAGATGGTATACACACGTCTCCTTAAATTGTGTTTCTCCACAAATTGACCCCAAATATAAGGTAGCATATACAACCTAAAAAATCAAGAACATACCTACAACCAGAAAAATGGTAGTAACCATTGTAGCTTCTCATTGTGTTGTTCCAAACCAAGAAACACCCAAGGTTCGTTTATGGTTATCAGATAGTGACCAAGTAGTGCGTTTAGGTCATACACCCACTATATATGTTTACAAAGCAAAACACAACACCAAAACCATAGAGAGAATGAAAACCTCACTTGGCAAGATTTTGGTGTACTACTATCCAGTTGCTGGAAGATTGAACTTATCAGATAGTGGTCGAATGGAATTGGATTGCAACGCAAAGGGAGTGACACTTCTTGAAGCTGAAACCACAAAGTCATTGGGTGATTATGGAGATTTTTCACCTTCTGAGTCCATCAAGGAAGAGCTTGTTCCACAAATTGATTATACTCAACCCTTAGAGGAGCTTCCTTTGTTGTTTGTGCAATTGACAAGATTCAAAGATGGTGAAAGCTTTGCCATTGGAGTTGCCTGCTCCCATACGTTGGCTGATGGTCTTAGTGCAATTCAATTCATCAATTCATGGGCAAAGGTAGCTCGAGGAGAGACACTAGAGCCACATGAAGTGCCATTTCTTGATAGAACAGTTCTCAAACTCCAACACTCTCCATCAGCACCATGCTTTGATCACCCAGAACTGAAGCCACTACCACTCAAACTAGGAAGTTCTGATAGCATTGCTGAGGAAAACAAGAAGACATGTGCTGTATTACTGAAACTAACACCAGAGCAAGTGGGGAAGCTGAAAAAGAAGGCCAATGACCAACCCATGAAAGAAGGGTCAAGAGTAAGACCTTATAGCAGATTTGAAGCTATTGCTGCTCATATATGGAGATGTGCATGTAAGGCTCGTGAACTTGATGAGAAACAACCAACCCTAGTTCGGTTCAACGGTGACATTCGCAGCAGACTAATTCCACCTCTTCCTAGGACTTACTTTGGGAATGCTTTGGCAGCAACAGTTACACCCAGATGTTATGTTGGAGAAACCTTGTCAAAACCATTGAGCTATGCTGCCCAAAAAGTAAGAGAAGCAATTGAAATGCTTACGAATGAGTACATAAGGTCACAGCTAGACATTGTATTAGGTGAGGAGCAATTGGATTGCATAAAGGCTTTATTCTCGGGACAAGGAGAACGTAGGAATGCACCATTTGCAGGGAATCCGAATCTTCAAATCACAAGCTGGATGAGCATGCCAGTGTATGAAGCAGATTTTGGTTGGGGAAAGCCTATGTATTTTGGTTTGGCATATGTGTCTGCACAAGATAGGGCAGTGATTCTTCTAAGTCCTCATGGGGATGGATCCGTTATTGTGTCCATGCACTTCCAAATAGCACATATGCAACTCTTCAAGAAATACTTCTACGAGAATATATGATATATTCATATCATTCATCTGAACAGTCTTCATCATCAGCTTTGTCCTGCTCAAGTTTTATATTTAATATATGCAATTTCCTATATATGTAATATATATTTGTGGTTGATTTTACTTTCCTAGTTTGTTAGTATTTTGGTATGTGTTGAAATGACTACTTTACCACTAGTCATGTTAGGGAAGTAATAAGGAACAAAAGATAATAGCAGGGGTAGGGGTCGAAATAGCAAACCAGGGATACAAGAGGAAGCAAAGCCCAACAGAAGAATTGTGAAACCATCTTACCTCAGTGACTATGTCTGAGGAAAGAATGGTAAGATCAGCAAAGGAAGGCACCATGTACTATGAGAAATATCCTTGTGAAACCATCTTACCTCAGTAAATGTTGAACTTTTTATGCTACATTAGTTATCTTCTTTATGTATGTTGAATTTAGAAAAGTTATAGATGCTTGAATTTTGAAGAAATTTTAAGTCTAGTCCTGGTCCCAATGCTTTTGCTTGAATTGAAATGAGATTTGTTTCCTACATTTGAGTTTCTTTGTAAGTACCTTTGCTGATATTTTATGTCTCTTTCTGTTTGTGTATTGTTCCATAAGTTTTTCATTCTTCCTTCTAAATTAGGAACTATACAAGTGTAGAAATTTGCAGCTTTCATTTTTTGTTTGAAGATATAAACACTACTGAAAAAATGACATATGTATACAACAATGGTTTTAAGATACATTCAAAGAGGATTTTGAATTATTTTTGAAACCAATCTTATCAAAAGTTTTGACTTTGAACAAAAATTTCATAAAAAATGGTTTTAAAATATTTTATTTTTTAAGATGGTTTATTTTTTAATATCATCATGTATTTTTTCAATAAAATAAATATAAAAAAAAAGAAAATTAAGTACTCATTTAATTATTATTTTTTCTTATCAAACATACATTACATTTTAATTAAGTATTTGAATTTAGCATATATTAATCTATACAATGAATTCAGAGAAAAAGGAGTTGTATGAGAATAGAAAATGAGACTATACATATATAAATACTAAAAATATTAAAAATATCTAAAATTAAAGGAATTCATATTTCATAATTAGTAAGAAAAAATTCAAAACATAACCACACAATAGTAGATAAAATATGATCAAAACAAGCAGTCATCGTGCCAATTATTCTATACCAACTTGAAAGTCATAGTTTGATGACGGGAACAATATGGCTAGAACAAACCAGACTTGTTTTGCAAAGATGGGCATCAATCAAATACACTGTAGTTAGCTGCATAGATGAATATACATGAGTTCTTAAAATAACATATGGTTTGACATCAGCAAGACATAAAGAACAGAACTATACCCATAGGTTCAATTTCTTTATGAGCTTCAGGATGACATTCTTGGCACTTGAATGGATAAAAAAAAGTTCCACTTGGCCAGGAAAGTCAAAGAGTAGGTAGTGATTTGAAATGTGAATACTATTGTCACGTTAATAGAGTAGACTGTCTGAACTGAATAAGTAGAGCAGTAGTTTGTAGTATATATAAGTAGAGCACAGTAGTGATTGTCAAAAAAGTTTTTTTTTTTATGTAGATAATTAAAGGAAATAAAAAATAACTTAAAATGCTTTCCTGACATATTTCAAGTCTTTTTTTTTTTCTTTTTCCTTTTGCTTTCTCTTAGTCATCCTCTTGATGTGTTTCTTGATTCTTGCGGATTAAGAATATAAAAATAAATTGAAGACCAATTAAATATGACATGAATGCTATATATTTATTAAAATTAAAACTGATAATTTCTATTTCCAGCGGTAACATGACGGACTGATATTATAATCTTCTACAAGTCTACAAATTACTCAAACAATATTTAACCACTAATATCTACTTTCAATAACTTAAAGAATGAATTTCTAGTCAAATATATATTTTTTGGAGGAATCTAGTAAAATATTTTAAAAAAAACGTGAGAACACATGCAAATGTTTCAAGTAGAGATTTCACAGTTCATTCTACGGTGTGACAAAATTCATTTAACCATATATTGTTTAATCATTTAGCGAATATGCCCATTCCGCACACAAAATTACTTTATACACCAAATGATTTTAGATTTCTTTTTTAAAAAAATGATAGACTTAATTTACTCAATTAAAACTTTTAATTTAATGATTAAATTAAGAAAATTTATAAATAAAAATATAAAAGAAAATATTTTTATCAAAACTTACTCCTAAAATAATTAACTTATTCCTTATATATATATAATGATTCACATTGTTTTGAAAAATATATAACATTAATTTTGATTTATGTATTAAATAATTTTTTATTAATGTAAAATTTAGTATATATGATCTACATGAAATTAAATTTTAATATAACTAAGTTTTTTGGATAAAATTATTAAATTAATAGTTATTAAATATTGTATTTTTTTGTGTGAAAATGGTTATATAGTTGGTGTAAATTATATTAACCAGGATCATTTGATGCTTCCCACATATAATAATAATAATATAATTTACACGAATTATAATAAAATATTAAACATAACAACCCCCCTCTTTTCAAGAAGAAATCTATATAAACTCTTTTATCAACGCAAATTCAAAACGGTGATTCATTATATTACTAGACAATCCTAATCCTTGCACTTGGAACAGACCCATAGTTTGACGGCTTAAAGTTGGCTGCTTAGTGTTGTCGCGGGGTAGGGCAAATGTGTTAAAAAACAAAGGAATGAAATGACAAATTTTTTAAGCTGATATTCTGTACAAACTAATGCAACTTCAAGAATTAGACATTCAAACAAAAAACCAATAAAAGTAAAATGATTAGAGAATCACGTCAAATTAGCCTTTGCAATGGAGATCCAATGACAATCTTCATACTCCCAACACTTCGAGTACCATAAATAAATCCTGGCCTCAGACTTACTACTGAAAAAAACATGTAATAGTCCAATCATGTACGAGCATAATACTCCATAATTCCAAGCATCAGGAAATAAATAATTGTTGTGTGTTTGGGGGAGATAAATACCGGGAAAATTTATATCAATGGATCATGAATAATCATATAAGTGAATTTGACACCACACATCAACTCAAAACCTTAAGGGTGGTTTATGGGTATTATCTTCACTTATATGATGTTCAATTTTATCATTCCTACACAATATGATACTTCACCTCACACTTGTACTCTAACAATTTTTCCCTCAAGTGTGAATCTCTTTCACGTAATAATTTTTCCCTTGAGTAGAAACCATTATCATCCACGAGTATTTTCATAGTGGTCATTAGAGTCTGCATTCTCTAGATACTGGTGGTACCACCTCGGCTCTGATTCCAATCGTTGTGCACAACCATATAAGTAAATTGGACACTACATGCTCTAGCTAGATACTTGTGCTGCTCTGAGGGGTAAATGTCGAAGAGATTTATACCAATAGGAAATTAATAATCATATAAGTAAATCAGATAGTACATATTAACCCAAAACCTTAAATGTTAGATTTATGGGTCTTGTCTTCACTTATATGGTGTTCAACCTAATCATTCCTATACGATGTAAGACTTCACATCACACTTATATATATTCCAACAATAATGCATTTAAATGGCAGCAAATACTTATTTTTGATGATATGGAGAGACTCCTTGAAAGAAAACCCTTGTTCTTGTAGGGTCAATATTGTAATAAACCCATTTGCCCCATGTATTCAACGGCTCAACGCTATCTCATATGCAGCCAAGCGATTCATGTCTCTAACCCCTACTCGAATCAAATCCCATCTACAAGCCCAAATAATAAGGAAAAAGAGATAGAAAAGTGTTACAAATTTTTGCATGTGAAATATACATATGATGAAGAGTGTGAAACTAGCAATGGGGTTTTATTTTACATACGGTTGTTTTTTTCCGGTGTGAAGCCACCAATGTCAAGAGTCAAATATCAATATATCTATTCCTTTCCACGTTTGGCCTGCTTGAATTGAATCTAGTTTCAGTACTCGACCAATACTCTCACTAACAATGTCCACCAGAAATGCATTGCGTGAAAACATCACCTTGACACCATAGGTATGCAAATTATGAGATACAATTGAAGTTATGTGGTATTTGACCCAATAATAGAACCTGAAATTAAGATTGTCACTGAAATAAATTTCTAGGCTATGCTTGAAATTTAATTCATGATAGTTAAATCAGGATTAATTCTATGCCAAGCAGGGACCAAACTATATGTAGAGTTGTAGACAAGTTTGTTTTGTATGATTTGCATGAGACTATACATGAGCTAATAATATATACCTACTGTCATACCAAACATGTGAAAATACATGCGTCTAAAAATATGTAGAAATAAAACGATTTGTTTATCATTCATAGAAGATTGTTAATTTTTTTAGGTATGGTTAATCTTCAAAACTAATTTCCAATTTTTTTTTTTGTGCTTAAGTTGAAAGAATAAATTACTAATTATGATTAAATGTATGTATTAGACAATTGCCAGTCTTTTCTCCAACTGCCTAATAATAAAAACATTAATGATTCTAGTTAACAATACACTAATAGTTAAATTGAACATATTCATTGTTGAGGCCCAATTTAATGATTAGATAGAAGTTTCAATAATGAAATAGTTAAGCACTAGGTTCTTAAAATGAAGTTGTTTTCAACAAACAGTATAATATTAAGACCAAAAGGTGCTCTGTTTCTTTGGGATGGACTCATTTCAAACTAAAGAAATTAAAAAAGCTTGAACCATTGTTCATTTGCATATAATAAAATATCTTCGTGATTGCTTCAACAATATCGAATCGTATGGTTAGTATGTCACACTATCGATTAATTTAATAACTAGTTATTTCTTACTAATACAATTCTGCTATAATAAAAATTATGCGGATAATCTAACATAATTTGTTTCTTCCCCTACTTTTGTCGGTGTGTTATCAACAATTTCCTTGGTTCTTCTGTTATCTGTGTGGATAATTAAAAAATGTGATTACTCTTCAATGATGGATACATGACTCCAAAGCATTACATCAATCCATATTACTCTTCAATAATTTTGTAGAACATACACAATCTTAGATCATTGTTCAAGAGACATAATTCATCAAACACTGACATTAATTTGAAAAACATGGGGAAATTTGTTGATTGCGGAATTAATAAAAACAAAATACAAAATTAAATCAACCCAAGTATTGAAACTTCTGATTAAACCATCACAATTCTAGAATTATAAGATAAATTTATAATTATGTTATCCAATATTATTTCACAAGATAATCATCTCACGTGTATTAAAAAAAAAAGAAAACAATGGCTTTCTCAAATTTATCCAAATTCAAGCACATCACATATTGACAAACAACAAATCAATTAAGTTCAATATGAGTTTATGAGATAATCATCACTCAAATTCTGAAAAATTTGAGAACAATGGCATTCTTATATTTAACCGAATTCAAGCACAAAAAGTATTGACAAGCAATCAATCTGAGTATAGGATTAATCAATTTTATTCCTATTCCGTATTCAATCATCTATATCTACTCATGATCATGAGTTAAAGCCAACAAATTGGAAAACAAAAAAGGAAAAAAGCATATTACAAATTCAAAATTTAGGCAAAGAAAAACTCAAATTTATCGTAGACTTGGAACCCTTGGATTGAAAAACAAAAAGACAAAATATGACAAAAAACACTTGATTTAAATTTGCAATTCTCTTCTTCACCATTACATGGCTTCCTATTTACAGGGAAGTAAATAAATCAACTAAAGAAAGCAAATCATAATCTTATCGACCTAAAGATAAAATAAAATAAAATCCCAATCCTAACAGAGGAAATAATTCTTAACAAGATAAAATCATCATCCTAATAAAACAATTCTAAAGATTCCTAATCATATAAACTATAAATCTCAATAATCAATGCTAAATATGTGAAGATATCATCAAATATCTTGTTTTGATAAATCTCACGTATAAACTCTCTTAAAACCAACTTAAAAGTATAATTGTACCACTAATTACAAATTATGCCCAAAAATGCTAAAATTGAAAAATACAAGTGCAGGATCACAGTATTGAAGCTCGAATTTGACCCCAAATTAGTCCGAATTAGCCTGAGTTTGTGTTACACAAAATTGTAGATCTTCCTTTTAGCTTTCAAATAAGATAAGAATCACTCAAATTAGAGCTCTGCGTAAGAAGTTATAGCCTATATATATATATATATATATATATATATATATATATATATATATATATAAAATAAAATAGTATCAATAATGAGAAAATGATCAAAAATTAATAAAAATAAACATTTTATCCAATGAAGTCCAATGTTACAAAATTAATCTGAAAGGGCCAACAATAATCATTAAAATATGTTAATTATACGCAAAACGAGCCACTAATAAATGTTAAATAATACTTTATCAGTATAGATATTGTGGTCTCAAAGGGCTAGAATCATGCGAGGTTAGAATATTATTCGGCCCTAGTTGTCCAAGCTTTTGATTCTAAACATCCGCATCCCTTGGAAGTCGTTAAATAGATGACATATATATCTTTATTTCATTAAATGCATCAACTTTAGAGTATCTCATATTTTTAGACAAGACAACACTTGTGCATATAAGCTTGCCTCTCATGATCTTACTGTACAAGACCTTTTTTTGGTGGGACACCATCCCTAGCTTTTCACTAGTTTTGATTTCACACGTAATAAGTTAGATCTCCCTTACTATAGTCTATAGGTTTAAATGACTCTTGTCACTCTTGGCTTGCGTGGGGTTGGTTTTAGGTTCCCTCATGCTTATTGTTTCCTATTTTCTCTTTTTGATATATGATATTTGGGTGCGCAACTTTGATTGGTAGGAGTAGGAGGCCCGTCCTTGTTAGGATGTCTTCTCCTATTGATCTTGCACATTCATTTTTGCTATAAAAAAAAATGCCAGTCCTCAGATTTTTATTCATACTTTTGCTGTTTCCCAACTAGCTAGTAGGGTCCAACATTCAGATAAGAGCAGACAAAGCTTTATTCATTAAAAAAATGACTTAAACACATATCTAGTCCTTAAAATTTAACGTTTTTTTTAATTTTTTATCCTTATAATTTTTTTCGTTCTTAAGCAATAAAAAAAGTTATTTACACAACACTTAAAGGACTGATGAAAATCATAATAAGATTAGAATATAATTGGTTTCATATTTTATCTTTATTATCATATCAGAATTGTATCAATAATATTTCTTATAATTAATTATATTAATTGTAATTAATCTATATAAAAAAAATCACATGGGTTCAGCCAATGCATCTAATTTGTGTAATTAATCAAGAAAGATAAAAAAATAAAATAAACATAATTTATAAGGATAAAAAAATTTTAAAAAAAATTATAATGATGAAAAGAAAAAAGAAAAAACCTAATTGCAAGGACTAAAAAAAGCTGACAAAAAGTGAAGTGAAAATTAAAGTCAAACGCAAGAGTTGGCCAAGCCAACACAAAGTGAAACAGGAAACAAAAAAAAGAGTAAGTGAAACCGACGCTAACAAAAATTAAATAAAGTAATGATAACCTCGAGATGTATTGTGACAATTTAAGTGTCTGCTAGGCCGATTCTAATTAGTGTCTACCTTCAAAAACCGACACAAGCAAAAATAAAAGTGCAATTAAAATTCGTTAGGAGTTATAGATTTGTGTATTGATAAGACCGTAGTATCCATGGTTTTAGAGTCAGTGTTTAGTTGGACAATATACTAGATAGAGTCGGCTTTTGGCCGATTCTAAATGCAATCATTCTTGTAGTGTTCCTTTGTATTATGATGGCACTGTTTTATCTCTAAAAGCAGAGGTATAAGTATCAAATCTTAGCCTTCTAGGATCGAAATAAATTTCCTGAAAATGAACAAAGTCAAAATAATAAGAAGCAGATAAACAAACATATTTGTATTGTCACTGCTGAGCAAAAAAACATTTGTTTTGTCCTTGTGTAGTTAGTCAAAGTTTCCAAGTGAGCAATGGCATCTTGTCACCATTGGTTTCCTCAAAACAATGTTTTTTTATTTTTTACTTTTCTCTCAGTTTTATCTGTGATCACCATTTTTCCATAAACTTCTCAGGTGAGGGGCAGAGACACCATGGTTGCAGAGGTACTAATTCTGTGCTTTCCTTGTATTTTTTGCACCAATAAGAACAAATGTTTTCTCACATTGTGCCAACTTTCTCCATTTTCTTCTGGCATTCAGCATCTCTTATCCCCATGTGCTACTTTTTCAGCTGGTTTATCAGTTGTTTCACTGTTTAGTCAGTGAAAGATTAAGACATCCTTTGGGGTCTGTTTAATGCAATTAGATCCACAAATGTCAATACGTTTGGACTTTTAAGTGTTCAACTGGAATGAAACTGAATCTTTGTTCTATCTTGTTAGATTATTACTATTCTTGATTGCCAGATTTTATGAGATGTGAATTGGAATCCTACTACTATGTTAGTTCGTTGATGGTTCAAGGATTTGACACAAAATGTACTTGAAGCGATCCAAATTGTCTTAGAATATGGATTTGGGCTCATACTTTAGAATTCTTGACATTACCGAACACAGTAGTGACATTCGAATCCAAAGAGGTAATGATGATGATGATGATTAGAGGGAGTGAATACATCAGAAGCAGCATAAACCCATGAAGTAACCACTTGCCTGTAGTTTGTTACCTAAAAGACAATTATCAGAATTTGTTATTTTCATTTCCTGCACTAACTAACTGATCTCTAGTGAGCGGTTATCATCACTTGTAATAATCTATATATAGAACTAATACATTAATTGAATAAAGGAAGAGAAGAATTATGAAAGTACCTGTTAGTGTAGAGTAACATAGTATAGCTTAATCCCATTCGTAACACATGACATATAGGATTAGTTGATCCTGTCGAATCCAGTAGTTGTAATCTTGATGATTAGAGACTGGGCACGTGTTGGTGCCATCGACAAATCCCATCAAGTTGTAGTCTACAAGGAGAGCATTGATTTGCACTCTCCAGGTCGGGTAATTCGACCCAGTCAGCTTGATAGAGGATTGAGTATATTGAGGACAACTATTGATTGAGAGTTGTCAAGGGGTATGATAACGTTATTAGCTGAGAAGTCATGTTTGTGTCTGTTGGATCAGTGTTGTTAAGCAAAAGTTGCAGATACCATGTAAAAAGTTTAGATATAGTAGGATTTCAATGATAATTTATTCATGGTGCTAATGGGGTCATATATATATACACTTGAATGAAATTGAAATCATTTTTAATTCATTTGTTTCTAAGTATGAAGAATACATTTGAACTTTAATTTTACTATTGTTATTTTTAATTCAAATAAATTTGTTTTATCTAGGATAATTAGATAATCATTATTTCTAATTATTTAAAATAAATTTGAACTTTAATTTTACTGTTGTTATTTTTAATTTAAATAAATTCAAATTGTTGTTACGCACTAATAAATCGGTCCAAAGGCAGTTTGGGGGAAAGGAAAGAGAGAGAAGAAATATTGAAGCCAGAGAGAAATAAAAGACATGTTTCTTGTCTCCAATACAAGAACCGAAACTTTAGCTTTTGTGCTGTTAGGTTTTGTTGCTGGCTGCTTCTTCAACATCCTTAGTTCTGTTTTGTAAAAAACAATGTCTGTACAAAATAATATTCCAAACTGCGACTTAATATAGTCTCTTTAGATGCTTTTCTATTATATTTTCTATTAAGATTCAGTTATGCATCGAAGAAGTTAGTTACTCATCTCAAATTGTTACTAATATGTGCTCCCCTTAACTATTGGCTTTGCCTTGTGATTTGCATCTGCATAGTTTAATTAGAGGCTTGTATGAGTCAGTTCAATGTAGACTCATTTAAATGAGAATCTATATCGATTAATTTGTTTAATTTTGTGAACATAAGTGGATTAGTGCATAATGGACTCGTTGATTCACACACTAAGTCGCTAACCAATAGCCAAGCTCTCTCTCTCTCTCTCTTTTTTATTATCATTATTTAACATATTTTACTTATATTATTAAAACTTATTAAACTAATAATTACTTTTAAATTTTATCTTTTATTCACAAATCATAACTTTCTCAATTTTTTTGAACGTTCCTGTTTACATAGTTTTTTCAAATTCAAATCTCATTACATGTGCTCTTAAGTTATTTTTATATTAATTTTTTTTCAATCACGTATTCCTATTCATTTGCAATCACAAGTTTTAGGCACCATGAACTTGGACATAATACCTCAAAAAAAATCCCTATAAGGTGGATTACTTGTTTTATTTTTTGCACTTGAACCGATAAACGTTCTTTGTTGCTTACTGTTTCTTGATAACAAAGACACCTAAACAAAGGGCTGTTGTTGACTTGGACACCAATTACTCAGAACATCTTCTTGTTTTTGTTCATTATTTCTTCCTAACCTCTCTCCCCAACTTATGTCATTAATATCATATAAGCCACCCAAATATTTCCTTTTATGTCTTACAAACACAAACCATTAGATGACATTAAACTAAGCGGCTCCAGTACTGGAATAGTATACAGCAGTATATACACAAGCTTCTTTTGCCCCTTTGTCTGCTGCTATTATTTTTAACTAGGTGTTTACTGTTTAATTCATGAGGCTCTAGCACTTAAATAGTAAACACCAGTATAATCATCTAACACTGCTAGAGTAAAGTAAAACAAACAAAGTAATATAAGTATTCATAAAATAAGATTGTACCTAGTCTAATCAAATAATAAAAATTAATTGTAAAGTCATATGTGTGTAATATTATTATTTTTATATTAAGTTGTAAGAAGATGCTTTTTCTAGCCCAAGTTGAATTTTCTAACAGCATCGATCCTGAAGGATCAAGTTGCATAAAATGTTTTGCAGCACCTTATTTGTTCTATCTCCTGAACATAGTGATGGGGAGAAGGCAATATACCAGAATTACATCATGAAGAAACTATTGCGGCTAAAGTTGATGTTATGATGCCCTTTAATATAATAGATTTAAACTTGACTTAAACTTAATATAATATATAGTCTAAAAAGGACTTTAGACATTAACAGTCTTAATTCTTCAAGGATCAAGGAGGCTTGTTAATCATTTAAAATTGCTGCTGTCCTTGTGAAAGTGTACAATTGCTGCTGTTCTTGTATCCAATTCTTATGAACAAATGATTTTCGGATATCAGGTCGTTCCTTTTCAAATAGTGTCATCAATCTTGGCATCCAGAATCAATATGCAGATGCCCAAAGCCAACTTGGATTTTAGTTTCAAGTTTTGACAGAGCAGTGTTATTAATGTTTAATTTAATCATTTTGTATTTTACAGCCTACTATTGCAGATTAATCATCTCAGATTGAGCATTCAATGTGGTTATCTTTATCTCCTTAATATACATGTATGTCCCATCACTGACAAGGAAGGAGATGCAGCCTTAGGAAATGGTGGCCTTACTCATCTATCAGCATGCATGGGGGTATGATGTGACCTTCTGATTTGTTGTAAAAAATTTCTAGTAGGTTTGAAACATTAATGTTTTCAGGTTCTTCAATGAAAATTCTAAACAAAGATATAGGCTGTGAGCTTTAAAGTTGGCCTTATAAGCTCAAACTTGAGTTTGATTTTATGTTCTTAGAGGGGCAGCGCGCAGGTGATAAAAAACAATAACTTTCTTTCATCTCTCTATTACTTATTCTTGCTTTCTTTTTAAGCTTTCAAATGCTATATAATTTTTAAGTTTTGCTTTTATTTACCTTGCAGATTTGGCCATTACAATTAATTGATTCTTATTATTACCTGTTCTGGTAGTCGTTACTTTTTCTTTTACAATGCTAGATTGGAGTATTGCATATGTGAAACAGTGTTCTGTCCACTGTAAAGGACAAAAATTGATAGAAACGGAACAGAGTTGTGTATATAAGAAGGCGTTATTTTAATACACCTAGACCTGGTTAGTCGGGAGTAGAAAAGCAAGAAAGTTGATGAGGTAGTGTCGCAACCTACCCTACGACGGAAGTGTGAAGGTCAAATAGATAGGCCAAAAGCGTTCGCCTCCTAGGAAGAAAATGTGTGGAGTTGTCACTAACGTTTATTCGAGGAAAACGTTAGAAAAATCAAAAAGAAGGTTTGCGAATTTTGAAAATAAGTGTTCAAGAGTTGTTTACGCATGGGGAAGATATTAGCACCCAACGTGTTCTTCACAAGAGACGATAGTCTTTAATCGAGTGTGCGCAACGTGACTTCAGAATTATTTTCTTTTTCCTTTTTATATTTTTATTTTTTTGGGGTCGACAAGGGTATTGCCCTTGCTTCTACGTATCCTCAGGTGCGATGAGGAATTCAGATTTATGTAGTTCTTTAAGTATGAAAGTTTGTGTGTTGAGTTGGTTTTATGCTTTTGAAAGGTTCATTTTAGTTGCGAACAAAGAGTCGTCTAAGGCGTTGAACCTTGAAACGATGTTTTAAATTTTGAAAAGCGAAGAGAATCGTTAAGGCGTTGGACCTTGAAACGATCTCAAGTGATATTTGATGAAATGAAGTTAGTTATAAGTTGGTTTTATCTTGATTTAGTTTATTAACTTTCAATCTTTTTAACGAAAATTTTATTGTATTAGTGATCGATTAAGATTGAACTTTACAAAGAAAAAGAGATTGACAATGATAGATGGAGAAGATGAATGTGCACAAAACAACAAAGGGGGACCCCTAAGGGTGCATAGATCACATTCAAATCTTAAAAACAAAACTAACCGACGATCGCATGAAGAACACCGAACAAGGAATGATATAGGGATTGGTCACAGTCGTGATTCGGCAGCGTCTCGTCTTTGTTTCCAATTCTTTCTTCTTCTTTTTCCTCTCTTCTCTCAATTCTCTCCACTTCTGAGCCTTGGAACCCTTTAAAACACCCCTAGAACGCCTATTTATAGGCAAATGGTCACTTTGGGGCAGTTGCAACTCGCCCAGGCGAGCTGAAACTTAACCCTGAAGCAGTGAGCTCGCCCAGGCGAGCTGGTTTCTTCACCGTGAAGCTATTTGGTGGCCCAGGCAAGCCAGAGGTTAGCCTAGGCGAGCTAGGGTCCAGGAAAACCAAGGAAAAGACCCTTTTGCCCCCATTTTTTGATATTTTTCACTTTCTTGATAAAAACACTGAATGATCATCTGTTTCACACTGTAACCAACATTCAACACCGTAAGTCTACTAGCAAGGATCAAAAGATAAACAAACGATAGTCCCCGGACGAAATTAGGGTATGATAGGTAGGACTACAAATTAGACATAAACACACATATTAAGGGCTTAATCAAAATTAAATTAAGTCTGTTACCTTTTTTCTAGTAACCCTTGGCTAATTTTTTTTATCGACAAATATTAGTTGTTAATATTGTTTGCAAGGGTGATTTGAACCTGCAATCTCTCCACCCTTCCCTTCTTTCTTATCTCCATCCTTTGTTAATTTTCTAGTTACCCTTTCAATCAAAATGTTTGTACTATCATTTCAATTTTTGAAAAAAAATAATATATTTTTAGTCTTTCAACTAATATTTGATTAATCTTAGTCTCTCATTTATTTTTTCATTTGATTTTAGTCACTATCATTAAGTGTATATGTTAAATAATAACATGATAGTCAATTTTTAATTATTAAAAACATTTGTGGCGGTTTATATTTTATGGAGGCTAAAAATTAAACCATCAAAATTGATGAGGCATATGTATTGAGCCATATTCCATCAATTAAAAATTGCAAAAAATTGCATCCCTAAGGTTTTTAATGTATTGGTGAATTAAATATCTATCATAACATTAACAAGTTTGAACCCATAACTTCATTTTACAAAAAGAAAACATGAATCTCAACACGGAACTTTTACAAGATCCATAGATCTAGATCAAGGGATCCAAATCTCTAATGGAACTGTTTGTGTCATTTGGGAAAGGGAGATCAATCATGGTTCCTGCGTACTCGTCATCGGTGTAACTAACGTTGACCATGTTGCAGCACCAACGACTTTACAAATCCAAGCTCAGGTTGAATTATGAGGTTTTGTTTTGGTATTTGAGAAGACAATGAGCGAGTAAGTAGAAGAAGTGGGGTGGTAAAAATGGTGTCGTTCGCATAGTGGTGGTAACAATGGCGGTGACACCCTTGCATCAATAGACAAGGCAAAGGGAATCGAGGGCCTTCAAGAATGGAGTCTCACAACAGTGACCAAAATCAGGTTCTCTGGGTTTTTTTGTGTTTCGGAGTCAACATAAAAAGTTATGGCTCGCAAAAGTTGGGATGCCAAAAGTGATTCGGATAGCTTTTTGTTGAAGATTAAGCATGTCTTGGTAGTGTGGATGCATTTTACAGGTGATGCATTGAAATTGGCGGGGTGGGTAAATTCTTTTTGTTAGCTTGGTTTATGGGTTTTCAAATTGTTGGGCGGGTATTTTGTTTGATAAGGTTTTTTGGTTTGTTGTTAGTAGTTTGAGTTGCCAAGAAGCTTAGATATATGTTGTAATTTTAAAATCTTAATTTTGGGAACATGTTTTATCGTGATGACTAGGGAGGAATTCCAATAAAAACCTTCAAGAATTAACTACGATTTTTAATTGCTAGAAAATATAAACCGCTACAAATATTTTTAAAATAATTAAAAATTGACTATCACATCATTATTTAATGGATGTGTGTATGATGTGAACTACCCAAAGGGGTAGGCAAGTTAAGATACCTCATAGGTAGATGATGTAAACCCTAGTTAGGCAAGTCTGAAGAGAAAGGAAATGTTAAGCTTATTCTTATTCGTTGTGATAGGGAAGTGAAACTGAGTGACTAGACAAAGAGTTAGAGGTATGTTAGGTGACTTAGTACCCTGGTGACCTTAGATTCATTATAGGAGGCCAACTCTAGGTGCCTAAGTAATGTTTGAGGTATGACCCAAGAAACAATAAGTGTTGATGTGATGAAGTAATAGTTGTGACCATGAGTATCAAGAAAAGACTAGAGAAGCCATGGGAGATAAGAAAATGATCTTTAGAATAGAGAGACACCTAAAGTCCTTATAGCACTCATTAAAACACTAGGTCTTATCCCTTTTACTTTTATGTTTTATAGATTAAGTTGACGACGTGCTCAAAGTGGAGCTTGGAGTTGCTTGCTTGGAGGAAGATTCAGGTAGTTTTGTAATTCCCTTATGTCTAGAAATGTAATTTATGTTTATTAACAATCTTACGTTTTGTAAAGCACATAAGTGCCAAGAGCCTTGTATACTAAATTTGTTTATGTAACATAAGTTTAAGTTTTAGTTTCTGTTTAGTTTACTAATTCATACTCCCTTCATCTCATTATAATTGTTATGTAAGATAAAAAATATTCCTAAATAATTATCCTTTTAGTTTTTCAATGTAACATTAATTATTTTCTCCCTTATATATATATATATATATATATATATATATATATATATATATATATATATATATATCTTATATCAATGGTGGACAACAAAAATTATAAATGAATTAATGATGATATAAGATTAATATTGTAAGATTATTATTCCTTTTCATCTATTTATTATTATGTTATTTGGATAAAATAACCTAAAATGACTATTATTTTGGAACGAATGAAGTATATGCTAAGTTTTATAATTTACTGATATAGGAATGCAAAAAGTAATATCCTCTAGGGTGTTATAGTAAGCATCGACAAGGAAAATAAGGGATAAAGAGAGTGGAATGGGCAATCATGGATGCCATAAAAACATTGAGAAAAATAATGAGAATAAGAAGGAAGAAGATGGGAAAAAGGTTGTTCAAAATGATTATATCAACATGTTATAAAATAAAATAAAATTAAGACCTAGTTTAAAAGTCATCTCATCCAACACAAAAAGTCAAAATAAAATCATATCAAAATATTAAATTACGAGGTTGTCAACATATGTATCACTATTATATAAAAAAATATTTTGACATTGATTTTTAAAGACTTTTAGCATCACTTTTCAACCGATGTTGGAACGACAATAGTTGAAAGTTGAACACTTTTAGCATTGGTTTTTAAAATGATGTTGAAAGTCAAACATAAGCTTTGCTAGATAAATTGAATATATAAATGTCATGTTTATAATATAAGTCCAATCATAATCTATGCTAAATATAAGTTAACTATTCTAAGTATTCTTAAACATTTTTCAATGCTCTATTTCTAACTTCTATAAAATATTTTGCCCACTCTTTGCGAATTGTTTCAATTCTCTTTGACCCCAATGGTGTTGTATCATTAAACCACTGCAACATATAATAAACACAAGGTAATCACATTAAATAATTAAAAATCTAATAAACGAAACATGTTATTTTAATTATTACCTTATTCCATTCATTATGCAAAGACCTGATGACTATAGTCCACATCCAATGCATTACGTAATAGCCACACTCGGTGTCTCCTATTTGGAAATGACTCTAAATTTGATATGCAATTTAGTTATATCCCATAATTATAAAGTAATAAAATGTCATCAATCACATTAATTCTTTTGGTTAAATTAGTTACCTTTACTTCAATCCAATGAGGTGCAACTTTATTGGATTTATGAGTTGAGTCACTTTCATGCATTCCCTTCAAAACACTGGTTAAAAGAAACACACATGTATACTGTAAGATCAAAAGATTCATGTATAATACTAGGAATAAAATAAATGTGTTACATATTGAAACTTAACTTGTTAACTACAACTTTGATGTCCTTGTTGGGATGCTTGTGCAAGGAACAAAACCATACGACAACATTGTTCCTAGGACAGATAACAAGGAGTTGCCAATGTTGTCTGCATTGGAGAACAATTAGTCATATTGTAAATATTATTTAAATGCATTTGTTAAATTATACTTACTCATTCAAGTAAGCTCCTAGGTATATCTCTCTTTGGGATTGCTTCAGCCATCTTTCAATGTAACATTGAGTTTCATCACGCTTATTCCCTGATTTTTGTATGGACTGGGGCTCAAGGAATCCGTACATAGAGTCAAGGCCAGATTTCATAGTCAACTCATTTAGAAACCTATTTTGTTCAAGCAAATGTATATTGTTAATCATATTACAAGTAATTAGTTACTAGACATAGAAATAAAATATTCTTACGTGATCCACAATTGTATAACAGTGATGTTTAAACATTGATTGCCTGAAATTATTTCTTGTACATCACTATTGTGTATGAACAAGGGGAAATCATTATTATTCACCCCAAACATAGTCGCATCCCATGACAATTGAAACGGCTCACGGTCAAGAAGGATGGAAACCTTAACCAAATCAACGAAGGGATCATCATTGGGATTCGACCTATGAACAAGTTGAATCGGTTTCTTTAGTCTTTGTGAATCCTACACAGTAAATAAAAGATAAGATAATGTTATTAAACAATTTATTTGATATATGAATTTCTTAATTCAAAAGACAAACCTTAGGGTCATCTTCATCCTTGTTTTCTACAAGTATCCATTTACCGGTCAGGTTTGACTTAAATTGTCCCTGTCCTTTACCCACCAATGAAATGACCCTCACCTTTGTTTGATCATTTAGTTGCACCTCGCCTTTTGAACTTGTCACATCATTTGCTCCATATTTCTTCAAGTTTCCAATTAAGGATTTGGGTGTTTCATGTTTTTCATCATTTCGATTCAAAGTCTCAAAAGCTTCTAGTTCTGGGTTGGCAGAAACCTCATGGGCATAAGAAGCATTGGCAGTCACTGGGTTACTTGACATAAGCACAGCAATGGATTTAGTGCGGTGTTCACGAGATTCTAAATTGTCTCCTCGAAATGCTTCTTGGTTTTCCATTTGATTTTGCTTGAGCACTTTAGGAGTCTTTAATTGGTTAGGGAGTATACCATTCGAGACAACACTATCAATTTCACCAACTGTCCTTTTCCCCCTGGATGTATGAGCAGTTGAGTACAAAGAGTTTGGTTTGTTTAAAAACAAAATTCCGCGAAGAGACTTTTCATCAATAACAGTTTCAATAGTATATCCTTCTGAGAGGTTTTCAGTGATCTTGGCTTCAAAAAATTTCTTTCCAGGAGGTAGGGACTCGTTAACTGGGATAAATACTTTTGTTTCATTTTTGGTTTTGTTATTGCTTTTTTCTTTGTCTTTTTTCACTTTTCCTGCTCCATGCTTCTCGTATTCCTCAATTTCCACCAAAGAACGACACCGATAGCCTGTCTTCTTATGATAATAAATCTGAAAAAAATATAATAAAATGAGCAATCATAACAAAAAGCAAACAAGAATTTTTTAAATAAAAAAAATTGATGTATTGTAATTCATTCATTCCTAGCTTGTTAAATAGGAAAATATAAAATGACTAACAAATGAGGGAACGGGGATACATTTATGATCTTAGAAATAGGGTAGCTTATAATTTTTCTTCACACTCAACTTTAAGACATAAAGGCCCTTAGTAATTAAGGGTGAGACAATGGTAAAATAGGAATTAAAGGGTGAGTGAAACAATATCCTAGCTTACTGATTAAATCTGGATGTGAAGGGATTAAATAGTTTGAAGTAGAATATGATGAATAAAATGAAATAAAATGTTCAGTATCAATTGAACACTTTGGACTTTTTAATTTTAGGATTGCAGATAAGAATTAAAAGAATTTGGAAAAAGCAGGAATTTTCACAATGTTCCACAAGGCATTGCAATTCCCCAAAATAAAATCGAATAATTTCACAAGTAAAATCATCATCCCAAGGCATTAAAATCAACAAGGCATCCAACACAAATCATGCAAAATTTTGTTTACCACGGTAGACATAAACACCACAAGTCCATTTCTTCTCAAAACAATGTTTACAACTCAAATAATCATTTTAGATCATCATAGTCAAATAAAACCACATCAATGTAAAATTTATACAATAAACATTAAATAATCATAAGTTTTGGTTATTCTAAATGAATTTAGTTGTGTAACTGTGTTCAGGTTTCCATGTCAACGTGAACAAATTCAAAATTGTTCTGATAACATTCATTGCGTCAACATACTTTCTACCTTTACTATATATTTAATCAGTATTGCATAAGATAGAATATCACTAGGATTAAGAACCGGGTAGGTTAAAGAAGATTGAAATTTCCTTGAATCTATTGGAAGGGTCTAGGAATAGAGAGTATGAAAATACTGGTTATGGCTTTTAAATGACATTTTTTTTATAGTAGTGTACAAGCTGGGAGCTTAGTTTGAATAAAGTAGAAATATACGCTAAAAAGGTTAATTTATACATATACAAACCTTGATAACTTATTTTTCATTTGCATTTAAGTGTTATGAATTGATTGAATAATAGATTCTTTTTTGTTTTTGAAGAATCTTGTATAAAAATTAATCTTCCTGGTTTGAAAAGATCGAACTACTTTGTAAATGCGGGACGAACTGCTCAAATTAACTATTTACTTTGAGAAATATATTTAAGAAATAAATCTATATATCCACAATGTACAATATTTACCTATAATATCCACAATGTACAATATTTACCTATAAGTTTGTTAATTTTCTCTCTAGAATTTTTTTCATAATAAAACAACTGAATTAAGAAAATTTACTTATAAGCAGCCATCTTATCTTGACTCAAAAAGGAAGAAAAATAAATAAACATTAAATTTTCATTTTAAATTGGATTACATACCTTGTCAACCTTTTTACTACTACTTCGCTTTCTCTTTTCGATGTGCCAATTTTTAATCCATTCAGGTAATGGTTCAGAGCGTCTTCTTCTTTTTAACCTTGAATTTTGTGTCGCAGATGGAGTTCCTCTCTAATAATAATGCAAAGGTATATAAGGTAAACATATTATAAAAATAAAAACAGAAATTTAAAGTGTGCGTGCAATGATGTGGTGTGCTTTTAGGACTGAAAGTATCATACCATAGCTAGATTAGTGGAGAATTCATGCAGGGTTAAAAGAGACGTATTTTCTTCTCTGGTCTCTGATAAAAAAAAAAGTGTGTAAATTTATGAATAGATGTGAATATACAATTAAAGTTTATATAAGATATATATACTTAAAAATATATTCATGAAAATAAACATATAAATTTAAAGAGTGCAAATATATAATGGGGGTGTCCTTTTAGTTAGGATTCAATTTATCATATGTGCAATTGTATCATAGTCTACTTGGAACTCTTTATACTATGCCATGATTGAGAATTATCAATTGATTAGTTAGTTTAAAATGTATAAGCTAGTTAGCCTATAAGTTAGTAAAACATACATCTTAATTTGGTAAAATATTTCTATAAACTAGTCAGTACAGATTAAAAGTTAAATCATTATATATATATATATATATATATATATATATATATATATATATATATATATATATATATATATATATATATATATATATATATAAGAAGTTAAATTATAATGGAAAATTGAATTCTTTTGACAAAAAAGAAATTTTAAATTGACAAATAAATATATACCCTCTTTTGTTGTGAATACAGTAGAAGTGATACCCATGTTAATGTAATAGTGATACATATATACATTACAAGGTTGCTAATGTAATAGTCACTAGGTATGTAAAAAGATATTGCTGTTGCACACATAGGTTCATCATCATTTAATCTTGAATGAGTCATCCTTTGCATGAAATTCCTCCTACTTTAACGTAACATGGACAAGGAGAAGTGATAACTAAATTATCAAAACTTAATAATATATTTATACTAAGAAATTAGAAAACAATTTTGTGTTGTGAATTAAAAAAAAAAATCAAACATACAATTGAACTCAAACTAAGCAAATAATGAAATATATTTTTTATCCACTTTATCTAATTTCATCCATCCAATTATTCATTCATAACTGAACAATGTATTTTGATATGAAAAAATGTTGTGCTCGAAGAAGAGAGATACATAAGTTGATTGAGGTTTATACACACAGAGATATATAATCTTACAATTTATTAAGAGTTTAAGAGAGAAAGACTTTTAATAAGAGTTGTGGTACCTCTCTGTAGGAAGGTTTTTCGAGTAGGAGAAATGGACTTGAAAAGGTTTGTGTCTTTTAATAAGAGTTTTCGTACCTCTTGTACTCATATTTATAATATTTTTATCATTGACTGATAAAAAAAAATACATTTCAAATGACATGATTGTCTGTTTTTCTTTAATGCATGACAGAATTTCTTACCATCATTGTCATGTGGAGAAACATTGGTAAGTTATTAGCATATCTGGATCCTTTTTTAACTTGTCACTACGGAGTGGATATGGAGAAATCTTTTTTGAGTGAATAAACGTATTAATGAAATGTTTTTTTTATAATTTCCTAATTGATAAATGGACTAAGATTATATATATATATATATATATATATATATATATATATATATATATATATATATATATAAAGAAAGAAGTATTTTTTTGTATTATTTATATAAATATTTTTATCTTTTTTGTTTTATTGTAATTGGTTTTATAAGTTGCAAAAGATTATGATGTAAAATTTATGTTCCAGTGGGAAAAATTCTGGGTGAAGAAGTCCAAGTGCTAGATCTAATTAATATTTTTTCCTAGTCTTCCTGACTGAAGATGTTATACATTATATTTTTGACTTTTTTGGTCTATGGTTTTCTTTATAATATATAATTATAACAATGCAATTAATTTGTCCTAGATACATGATGAAAGTTTGTTGAAGAAATCAAGTAATTAATATCAGTATAGTATAGTAATAAATCAAATTAAATATTAAGACAAATGAACTTTGAATAAAATAAAAACTTTGAAGAGAATTTTCCTTAACTAAATTTTCTTAAATATATATTACCATAATAAATTAAATTTTCTTAAGAAAAATAAAAGAAACACATTTTGTTTGTGTCTGTGAATTAAATAGATGTCAAATTCTTAAACAAACAATAATATAATTTAAATACTAATTTGATTTGAAGATATTAATTACATATATATATATATATATATATATATATATATAACTTAATGTTATCACTATGAATTTTGTTGATAATTCTTTTAATGAATAATTTGGAAAATAAAATATTAATTATAAATAAATTTATTGACTTTCTATCATCATAAATAACAAATGAGTAAAAGTATATTTATAAAAATAAAAGTCTCTCAATAATGAAAATTGAATATTTAGACGCATTTAAATTTTAAAATTATATCAGCTAAGCAATATATTTCTCTATATATATATATATATATATATATATATATATATATATATATATATATATATATATATATATACATATATATATATATATATATTAATAAAAAAATAATTATTTTTAATTCCAGCCTTAATAAATAATGAAAATCATATCGCCATTGGTGTGCTACAAACGATGGGTAGCATCTGAGGTGCTAATATAGGATTACTTTTGCTATTGTGATGCTTTAAAATTTTAAATGCATTTTTAGCTTTAGAAAAACATAAATTATATGAAAATCTTACAAAGGTGTGAATGTATTTATTACAACAATATAATTTTATATAAAAAAAATAAGATATGCTAATAATGAAAAATAATTTGACAACATCATCCAATCATAACCCAATCATAACTCATTGTGTAGGATAAATTTATAAATTTTTATCATAAAAATATTTGAAAAGTTACATCAACTATGATTTATAATTCAAATATAGTATAATTTTTTTATAAAATCAATGCATGATTATTAAACTTATTTTATATTATTTATTTGACTTTTTTTAATAAATACTACCAAGTCTTTTAATAAATTTTTTGAAAGGTAAAATATAAATAAAATTAATGTCTTTTTGCATATAAGGTCATAAATTATCAATAAATAAAAATTGTATGTTATGAAATGGATAAGGATGGGAACAGATTAGGCATGCAATATATACATAGAGAGAGGAATGTTTTAAATAAGAAATGAAAAGAATTAATTTTAACTGTTAAATTATAATTAAAAAAATTAATTATTAACATAAAAAAAAACCCTCAATTTTTAATACATCTCTTTACAAAAACACTACTAAAGATTTTTCACATCTGTTTGTTGTAATGTTCTCCCAGTCTTCTCAAACACAACTAAGTCTTTATTGTTTGCTTCATCTCTTGTTCTTCCCATTAGATTATGAGTTTAGCGTGCCTTCACTAATCGTGGTTCCTCTAATTGGTTCTTAACATTTGCAGAATCAGTGCATCGTGGTTCCTCTAATTGGTTCTTAACATTTGCAGAATCAGTGCATCGCACCCATATTTCCTATCGTAAAATTCTGCTCAGCAGCTCTCTCTAGCCTCATCTCCACCGTTTCAATTTTTTTAAACATGTTGATGACATTGCACAGTAGCAACAATCACATACAAAGTTTTATGTATAGAGCCTCTCTCCTATATATTTGACTACTTTATAATATACACTGTTCACAAAACTATTCCGAGCAAAGTTGTTGCCAAAATGTTCTGGAACCAATCGGGCCTTTCACTTCCCGAAAAGAACCTATATCACATGATAAATAAAGAATTGAAAAGTATAACAGTTATTAAAAATAAAGAATTGAAAGATATAATCAAAGAACTGAACTATATCTACCTCTGGTACACCCTGTTTGACAAACAAAGAACAAAATAATTAATTTAATTAGAAAATACCATAAAAAGCTTTTAGATTAAGATTTTTTTTTCTGGAATGGTTAAACAAACGTGCTTCAGAAGCGTGAAAGGTTAAAAAGAGGACTGCTCATGTGTGAAGATGAAAATTTTAGGTGTGGTGGGGTGTGGTGAATTCAGGAACGATTAAACCCCATATGTAAATATAAATTATATAGAAAATTCAACAACATCCTAATTTTGAAATCAGCCTAATAACATCTTATCTGTAGATTATAAAAACAATATATTTATATTTACTTTGCATAGTTTGTGTCTAAGCTATTATTCAGATAATAATTTACTTAAATATATGAATAAATAATATTGCCAGTATATATTTAATTTCATTCTGTAAAAAATTGGAACTTAGATTCATAGATGAAAGAGTCTAAGACTAAGCCTGAAGCTAAAATATATTGGTATTACACAAATCTAAGGATCGGATTAACACTGGATAAAAGAACTTGGGAAAAAGGAAAGAGACCCGTATATCTGTTTTTTCTCTAAAAAAGAGACCGTGTAGCAGGTTTATCTTTTAAAAGACCATTAGGCTAGCTTTTAATTAGATGGGTAGAAAATTTAATAGCCAGCAACTTAAGTGTGAGTAGCAAAGCAGAAACTTAGTTTTTTTTTTTTTTAAAAAAAAAAAAAGCAAACTAGAAACTTTAATAATAAAAAATCATAATAAAAATCTACGTTGAATAATAAAAAATTAATAGAAAATTAATAGAAAAAAAAATTATAGTATACTCGTGTTCAATTTCTACGTATAAAACAACTATGGTATAGTGATTAAGAATCATGAACATAATTGTTACGGTTATATTTATATTTTAATAAGTTGTAGAAAACTAAGGTATAAGGATTTAATGGAATTGACATGTTTTAGATAAAATTGAAATATTACAATGGTGTGTGATGATAATAAAGTGACGATTTAAAATTAGTTAGTAAGAATAAATTTAATTTTTATTTTTACTAAGTTTTCTATTATTTGTAATATTAAGATATAATTACTAGACTTAAGTATTTAAACTTTTATATCTTTTAGTGATGTATATAATTAAAATAAATTTCATAATTGTCATAGACAAACCATAGTAGCATAAACTATTTGACATATTTTAGTAATATAACATCCTTCTATCTCAAGGTGTATACACTTGTAATATTTTTTAAATATATTGGTAGTGAAATTTAATTAAAAAAATGTATCGACTTTAAAAAAAAAACTTATTTTAAAATAAAAGTATTACATGTCAAATATTTGTAATCTTAAAGAAAATAAATCAATAAATAATTTGACTTCATGTAAAACAAATATTGGTGCTCTAAAGTCTATATAAATCATATTAAATAAAATATGATAAAAAAATTACTTATTAATTTAATTCTTAGATAAATGAATAAAACTTATATTATAATATTACATTATTTCAGAGCATTCATAACCCTAAAATTAATAATAATATAAAATAAAAACTTAAATCTCTCATGTAACATCATCATCATAACCTTATAGAGACTTATCTATAAAGGTGATATTCAATTCAAACACAAATAAGACAAACAGACGAGAAGTGAAATACATCTCAATAAATTTAAAACATTAAGCAAATCATAATGATATAAGATATTTTTATAAACAATTGTGTTCCATAACACAAACATATCTCATCCAAATCAATCATTTCATACACAAATTCACACACAAAATGCAATGTAGACTATACCCATAGATTGTATGCATGTGATACCATTTTAGAAAACATTGTGAAAGTAGCCTGAGAGTTCATGCAGTCGACGAATTGTCACATAATGAGTAACATAACACTATCACTCTCACTGACATCGTCGATGATGCATATAAGGATACTCTAACACATGTGTAATCAATATGAGTTTAAAGGAGATTCTAAATGATTGCACCCCAAGATCACAGTCATACATCAACTCAGAACTAGTAATTGTCAATAGTGCTCTCTCTAACTCAACTAGACTGCATTTGGTCTAGGAAGAGAGGAGAGGAATAGGAGAAATTTTGTGGATCTTATGTGGAACTCACATCTTTAATATTTTACTTTAATTTAAAAATTTATTTATTTTATTTTCATTCTCTTTTTTTATCCACTAAATCAAACACAACCTAAAATGCCAAGGAAAGAGCAAAGCCTCCCAAGCAGACCCCAGACTGAGATTTCGGACTAGGCCGCCGCAAGCGGAACGACCAGGATTACCTCTCGATGCTCCATTAATATTAAATAGATGTCGCTAGTTAAGAAGACTCAGTTAAAAAAATATTGAATAGATGTCGCAGTTAGATTTCACCCATAACTTTTCAATTGGAACGTATACATATGTTTTACTCTCTAGCCCTACCTCTTTCTAAAATATATTTATATTTTAATTATTATAAATATACATCTAAAATATTATTAAAAAATCCACATGTCTAAATATGTAATTTAATTAATAATTATATATATTTCTTTCAATATCTAACCTTACCATAGGCCCTTGTTGGGTGTCCTCGCCTATTATGATTCCCATACATTTCATTAAAAAAAAAATTATTCATTGATCTTTTATGATGTTATATGTTAAAAATTATTTAATTTATTAAAAGACTTGTTGGTAGGGTATATTAAAAAACATCAAATGGATAAAAAATTTATTTGGTTGTAATAAATACATCCAAATATTGTTAGCGTTTTTAGATTAGTTTATGTTCGGAAATTTAGTAATTATTTTTTAATATGGAAATAAAAAAAGATCATTCATTTCATTCTTAATATTTATAATTATGTATTGTAATGCATATTACTTAGCTAAAATATATTTTAAAATTAAATGGTTCTAAATATTTAATTTTCTTTATTATAAGAGTTTTCTTTTATAAATAAAATTTTACTCATTCATTATTTATGATATTGAATATCAATACTTTTACTTAAATTAATATTTTGTTTTCCAAATGATATATTAAAAGGAATTGTCGAGAAAATTCATAGTAAGAACAGTAAATTATATTTATGCAATTAATATGTTCAACTCTAGTTAGCATTTAAATAATAGTAGTTTTTTTTTTGTTTCAATTATATTATTTGCTTAAGATATTAATATTTTTATTGTTATTAATAGACACAAAGGGGAGTATATCTTTATTTTTGTAATAATATATTTCAGAAAATCTAGTTCAGAGAAAATTTCTTCAAAGTTAATTTGTCTAAATATTTAATTCTATTTATTATTATACTATACTGAGATTAATTACTGGATTTAATCTATAAGTTTTCAATTTATATCTACACAGTACTGTTAAATTTACTGCTTTTGTATAATCACATATTTTAAAGAAAACCATAGACATTCAAAGTCCTAAATATATATAATTCAATATCTAATCCTTCCGTTACCTACTATCAGGCTCCCTAACCTATTCTAGCCCCTATACATTTCATAATAAATTATTTTTATTCGTTAATCTTTTATGACTT